>NC_135713.1:181528619-181811604 GCF_964656455.1 Halichoerus grypus
TTTATATTTGGAAAGGAGATTATAAAAAAATGTGTTTCCTAGGGATACACCTGTGGATATCAAGTTAGTCTAGGAAAGGAGCACAAGATTATTATAGACATTTAAAGATGCAGAATTGGAAAATATCAGTGATATGTGGACAAAATTTTAAAATTCTATGGGTTTTTTTGAGTCTAAATCTCTATATCGAGTTCTTCCTACATCCTACTTGCCTAATCAAAGACATCCCCACTCAGAAAAGCAAAATGATATTGCGTATTATGATAAAACAGCATGAGAATTAAAACAACAGATTGACATCATTTTTCTAAGTAGATGGAAGCCATTTAGAGCAATCATGGATAGACAAAGAAGGTTTTAAACTAGCTATTTTTGTTTTCTCTTGCTGTTTCCATCATGCAGTAATATGGGGATTAGTATTAATGGGAATAATAAGTACTTGCAGACACAGCTATTGTATTGCTGTGTTAAGTTCTATAAAAGGATAAATATATATACGGTTCTTGCTATAAAACATGAAAGAAACGCATGAATACTTAGTATGAGCTATTTATAATATATCAGGCAAAGAACCAAGCACACTATATTTTAATTTTCAGTCTTATAAATAGGGCTTATCATCCCTAATTTGAAGGTTGAAAACATTAAAACCCAAAGAAGAGGAGATGCTTGTCCAAAGTCACACAGTTTGTTGGAGATAAGCTGTTTCCCACGCAGCTTTGTAATCTCAAAGCTCATATCCTTTTCTACACTATGAAGACGTTTCCAAGAGCAACTTATTAAAAACAAACAAATGAATTTTAAATGAATTTTAGCTAACTTTTATAAGATGACTTTCTTTTTTTTTAAAGATTTATTTATTTATTTGAGAGAGAGAGAGAGAGAGAGACAGCGTGCAAGCAGGGGGAGGGGCAGAAGGAGAGGGGGAGAATCCTCAAGCAGACTCCCCACTGAGCAGGGAGCCCGGTACAAGGCTCTTGATCCCAGGACCCTGAGATCATGACCTGAGCTGAAATCAAGAGTCGGATACTGAACCAGCTGAGCCACCCAGGTGCCCCTATAAGATGACTTTTTAGTAAAAATGAATACCGAATGACACTCAAATGGTATTTAGAACTCACGGACACATACTTCTCTTGGTTTAATACTGCAGTGATTCAAGGGTGTATGTTAAAATTATATCTAGCTAATTACATGCTTTCTACATACAAAATTTTTATTTCTGTCTGTCATTTTGTGAAATCTTTCATTATTCCTCTAGCCAAAATGTTATCATTATTAGTTCTGTGGTGGTGTGTTTAGTAAATCTGCAGCTAAACCCCATAAAGCACCAAGAGCCACACCTGTTCCAACACATTATGGCCCGTTGCATAAAAGCCATTGAGACATCTGTGGGGCTTGTTTATTGTGTCTGTGTTTGGTTCACACATTTAAAGAATAATTCCCGTTGGTATTACTTGTAGTGATATTAAAGTGATGGTTAATAGGTAGTGAAATCGTAAGAAAAACATTAAACTGATGATTCTCAGATATCATCTGGTGTTATCATTACATAGATGAGTTTTCTGTAGTCTCTCCTCACCATTTATCAGTCATTTATGGGCTTCAGTTATTAACTTATATGCATATTTGAGACCTAGCTCATGCTCATTTTAGTTATTTGAATATAGTATCACTTTATAAAAAAATTAAGTATCATTTTGAAGAATGAATTTATTTTAAGTAAAAGTTCATATTTAAAGCATTAATATCACTCTTACTTCCATTCAAAATGCTTAAATAAGATCATTAAATAACTTTTACAGCCATAAGAAGTCACATTAAAAGTGTAATTTAATTTGAATGCTATAGAACTAAGTTTGTTTGCATTTCTAAATCACTGAATTTTAGTTCCTAAATTTTACTCCTGCTTTCCTTCCTCATGTCCCATATATCCCTTTGCCCACTCTTATTCCATGAGGCTAGAAGAGCTCATAATTTTAGAAAGCCTCCCATTTTCAGTAAGAAAATTATGAGTGGTAGTAGAGAAGTGTAGATAAAATAGAAAGTGAACAGTGGAGAAGCCCATAATAAGGCTGGGTGGAGAAAGTGTTATCATTCAAATAGGATCCTCCTCTGTGGCTTTGGAGGAGGAGGAGGATTCCAGAAGGGAATAGCCAGATGGGAAAAAAAAAAAAAAAAGAGGTTGGATCATTTTTCTCTAACTTTGTTTCTGAATGTCACCCCCCTTTGTAATTCTCCACTACTTCCAACCCATAGCACCATATATGCTTCTTAAAATGCTGGCTCCAGTGTAGGCAAAAACTCTTCCCCTCGATTTCTCTTATCATAGAGGCTGATGTTTACATGGGGTCTTTTGGTAACGATAAAGGTTTTTTTAAAACACAATCCAACAATTTATAGTTCAGATGCTAAAACCCCAGTATAGAGTAAGATCTCATTACAGAATACATTCTCCAGACTTCCTTGTTCCTCTGGTAACTTACAGTTTCTCCTCCAAGTGTCATTGGTGTGAGATCCCCTTCTGTCTTTAATGGTAGCATGATGTCATGGAAGTGCATGGGATTTAAAAAATTCGGTTCTGATTCTGTCACATGTTAACAATGTAACTTTGACAAAGCCACTTAACCTCCTAAATACAATTCTCTTGAAAATAGCGAAGAAAATACTTTCTCTAGGATTGTCATAACTTTCAAATGAGATACAGTCTTAAAATAAAGCTTAATAAATATTTGCTCTAAGAGGAACAAACAATGGCATACACTGAAAAGACTGTCCCCTAATTCCTTCTCTCCATTTTGTTTTGTTTTGTTTTGTTTTCCATATGGAAGACCATATGTTAATACTATACTAGAGAAATTCACCTTTCAGGATAAAACTTTGTTTCTCTGGACCCCTAGAATTTTTCCACTTAGCTTCTGATCTTTAGACCATATGAACTGCACAGTTGAATTCTTTTTCCAGACCCATCCTGAATGACATTTTTAAGCCGTAATTAAAAGTAAAGCTCTTACAGCCTCAGTTATTACCTTAGTGCTTCTCTGGAGCATTTTCTGATGATACATACAGATGAAGACTGTTCCTCTCAGTCGTCTATTTATGTACACTATACTGCCATCTAGAATACAGGACATTATAAAAATCTATTAGATTTTTTGCTCATTACCCATAATTTAGACAATTATACTGTATTGGGAGACATTTTCAATCCATTGATGATTGAAGTTGACGCTCAAATGTTGCAGAATCTCAGTGCTTTCTTAACCTAAATAAATGTTTCTGGAATTCTCTTACTGTCTCAAAAAAAGCAATATGAATTTCTTCTATGTAGTTATCTACAAAATAGTCTTAAGTTCCCTGAGCTTTGCCTAACCTTATATACTTAAGTGGTACCCTACCTACATTTAACCACCTATTACGCTGTTAGAACCTTCTTCCGCTAGACAATCCTTTAGTTTCAATTGAACAAAGAGATACAAAAATTAAAAAACAAAATGCCTAACAGCACCATGTCAGCTGACGGTAACTACAAGTGCTATATAAGAACCTGAATCTCCCCAAATCTCGCTTTGTCCCCAGATGTTTGTGCTTGTGCATACACTTGCCCAGCTTACAAGCCCTACACTAATATGTCAGGACATAGGGTGAACCTTTGTTGGTAATTTGATGACAGTGTGATTGAGGGCACAGAAGAACTGGTATCCTTCCCTGCCATGCATAGTGACTTTGTTTTTAACCGTGCATAGTGACTTTGTGAGATTACTACAAGAACCATATGCAAGGGAAGTCATAAGGGAAACAAAGCGTAAGTGTTTTGGCAAACCTGAGCAGCCCTCAGGAACACCTTATGCAGAGCTTTTGTAAAAATTGGTTTAGAACATTAATCTTGGAGGGGCGCCTGGGTGGCTTGGTTGGTTAAGCGTCTGATTTTGGCTCAGGTCATGATCTCAGGGTCCTGGGATCGAGGCCCGTGTTGGGCTCCCTGCTCAGCAGGGAGTCTACTTCCCTTCTCCCTCTGCTTCTCCCCCCACTTGTGCTCTCTCCTTCTCTCTCCAATAAATAAATACAATTTAAAAAAAAAGGAACATTAATCTTGGATTTAAGATAAGCACACTTTCTTATTTCTTATCATGTTTCATAAGATTTAATTTTTTTTTTTTTATGGCAAAGACATAGCACAATGACATTCTGATAGATGAAAATCAGAACTCTTTGTTACTTAGAGTTCTGAACAAGGAAAGGCTTCCAGGTAGGACCACACAGGGGGATGCAGCAGGGGACAAGGAAACAGCAAGCTGGAGCTCTAGGAGGCAGCTTTTGTATGGCAACCTGTGTGGGGTTAGCTAGGTTTCATGAACTCCTTCATGGATTAGTTGAGTTGAATAATTTTACAGGCTCCACGCCATAAAGGTGGCTCCTAGTTTTCTTGTACCTGGCCCTGCAGTGATTAGGGTGTGTTCCTATGCAGCCTTGGAACATGAGAACCCCAATAAGGGACATAGTTGAGGAATGGATATAATCAGCTGCCCAAGAAGGGGAAATGACCAGCCTCTGGACTGGCCTTAAAACCAGGTCAAGACAGCATTTCAAGAAAGAAAGAAAGAAAAGAAAGAAAAAGAAAGGAAGGAAGGAAGGAAGGAAGGAAGGAAGGAAGGAAGGAAGGAAGAAAAAAGAAAGAAAGAAAGAAAGAAAGAAAAAGAAAGAAAGAAAGAAAGAAAGAAAGAAAAAGAAAGAAAGAAAGAAAGAAAGAAATTAACTGCAAAAACACAAAATACTTATATTATACTATCCTCCATCACCTCATCCCACATTAAATCTTAGTCCTCTGACTAGCAACATGGAGAAAATAAGTTAAGGTAGGAAGGGGCTCATGTCCACAAGGTCTTTGGAACATGCTCTGGTCAACAGACTTACTCAGTACATCCAAAGATGAGATGAGAAACCCAAAAGATGATCTAAGAGCGCAGAGTACCTTTGAGCCCACAGCAATGTTGCCTTCTTGCCAACCAAGTCCAGTCAATGTCTTAGACCTTAACTAACTTGTTCGCAGCTGCTCCTATCTCAGGGAGATAAGAAAATAGGAGGGAACTGGGAAAAAGTAAGCACAAATCTCCTCTTCTTTCAGGATCTCAAAACAACAAAAGCCCAGACTCTAAAGACATGGCATGAAGATATCTGAAATCAAGAACTCCAAGAAGAATGCATTGTGACGGAGTTGTCTCTAACAATCAGTAACTTGGATGGGATTGGTGCTGACATGGACAGAAGTCCCAGGGATTGTTTCAAGACTGTGGATGTCTGGACTCTTTAATTTGGCTTAAAAGGCTTTTCATGGGATAGCTGTCAATAGCCCGCATTTCCCCTTGTCCATGTACCTCCTGCACTTCATCCACTTTAAAGCTATGTGAGACTGGGGCACCTGGGTGGCTCAGACAGTTAAGTGTCTGCCCTCAGCTCAGGTCATGATCTCAGGGTCCTGGGATCGAGCCCCAGTTTGGGCTCCCTGCTCAGCCCAAATAAATAAATAAAGTCTTTAAAAAAAAAAAAGCTGTGTGAGCTTGCATTTTGTTTGTCATCAGGTGCATAGAGAAGTTACAGAATACTTTTGTGTAAAGATGCCATTTTAGGCTGGAGCACAGAGAACGGGTCTGGCTGGAGAGCACACTGTGTGGTGGCACATGATGTCAGCAATGTGAGCTGAGGTCACAGCATAAAGCGCACTTACTTACCATACTCAAGAGTTTGCATATTCCCAGGCAATGGGAAATCATTGAAAAGTTGTAACTATGGAAGAGATATGAGCATATTTGAGTTTTAGTAAGACAGCCCTGACTGTTGTATGGAAGACTGTTAGAAAGTGGTAAAGTGGAATTTTAAAGACCAATGACAAAGCTTTTAAGATGAGAGATGTAGGCCATCCATACTAAGTTCTCAGAAGGTGGAATGAGAAGTAGGTCCAACAGGCATTAAGAAGATGGAACAGCAGGACTGGATGATTCATTGGCTGTGGGGAATAGAAGACAATGGTGGTCAGGAAACTACTAGGTTGTTGTCTTGAGCAACTGTCCAGAAGAAAAGAAAATCCTGAGATACAGTGGCGGGAACTCTGAGGAATGCTTGCTCTTTCCTGGGCTTGGGTTGCCTTTCTTCCCCTTCCTTCTACATAAATTCTCCCTGCCTTTTAACATTCTAATGAAGCATCACTTTTCTGAGGATGTATCCCCTAAAGGACTTAGTGTGCCAGCCTTCTTAGGGATAACTCCATAACAACATTCATCAAAATGAATTGTCATTGTTGGTTCCTTCACCATTATTTCATGCTCCTTGGAGCTGCCTGAAGACAGAACCTGAGACTCTCATCTCTGTCTCTAATGCACTGATAATGCGTACTACTGGGTGATCAATAAACATGAGTTGAAAGGGAGAGAGGAAGGAGGAGAGGAAGGGAGATTAGTAAATTGGTAATTTTCTGTAGTAAATAACAAAAACATTCTCATCATCTTAACACAAAAACATATTTATTTATTGCTCACTTTGTAATGATAGGTAGGTTGTTGAGTTCTCCTGGGTAAATGTCCTATAAGTACTTCATCTCCAAATGATGAATCGAGGATAAGATGGCTTTCATTGTATGGTTCCATCATCCTCTGACTTTAAGGTAATTCAGTTGGCAGATGGGGGACAAAAGCATGGGAAAACCCTACCAGATACCCCTGATCTGAGGGTGAGATCTAGCACTTGTACTCACAGTTCACTGCAAGAACTAGACATATATCCAATCATAGAACAAAGCAGTTTGAGAAATAGAATATGAACACATATATAAGAAAAAAGGTAGGGAAACTAAGTCATTGCTTATGACCAGAGTGCAGAAAACAAGAGTCCTCATAAGTCCTCATATGCCCTAACATTCAGAGAGAAAAATTAGCTATGCACTGTGTGACTGATGACTTAACACTATGACTAACCAATGTACCAAGAACATCGCTATTATACAGATCCAGAATCAGGAACATGAACTGTAAAGGAAGCATATACATTCACAAAATAACTTTTTTTTATGTTCAGTTAGCCACTGTATAGTACATTATTAGTTTTTTTTTTACATCATTAGTTTTTGATGTAGTGTTCAATGATTCATTAGTTACGTATAACAAAATAACTTTTATATCACTGTACATATATTATGCCACAATGTCAGTGTATCCATGGCTACATATATTACTTCAACTATGTCATCTATTAAACATGCTATTTCACATATAATAACTGAGTTATTATACCGCCTGAGTTTCCCTTTATTCAGAGAAAGGTTAAAGAGCAGAAACTTGGCATGAGAAATTTTTTTGGTGACACA
Organism: Halichoerus grypus; assembly: GCF_964656455.1. NCBI lineage: Eukaryota > Metazoa > Chordata > Mammalia > Carnivora > Phocidae > Halichoerus > Halichoerus grypus. The sequence goes on from NC_135713.1 coordinate 181,535,977, forward strand.
ATATCAGGTGACTTACTATTTGCAAATGTAACATTGAAGTATGCAGAGCAGAGATTAAAGTACATCGGCCTAAAACTCATAACCTGACCTTCTTACAGTCACTTAATGCAGTATGGTACCTAGCATTTGTAGTATGGCTTTTGTAATACGAACCTCGGTCTTAGGAGGTATCCTTACTATGCAAAATATTCCCCTAGTTATCCAGTTGTATTTATGTGTTTCAACAGATTTGTTTTGCACATTTATTTTTAAACATAAAATTATGTTTCCTTGCTTGATTTTTATAGCATAATTAGCATATTCATAACATTGAAGGTATAATGTCCTTATTATTGAAACTCTGCCTCTGGAACTGCACTTTAGTAAATATGTCTTAATGTGTATTCATGAAACTGTAACAAGCATTGACATTGCATAATCTGAAACCACCCAAGATGTGAATGGGTGGGGATGTTAAAGGGAAAATGTAAATCTGAAACCAAAGTCAAGCACTTCTAGGTCATTCTGCTGGATAATTGACATGTAGCATCCCCATAAAACCATTCTTCTCATTTTCAGTGAATTTTCCAAATTCTCAACTTCTTTGTCTTACTTACTACAGAGATAGGTTTGAGGATAAATTTTATATATATATATATATATATCCCCAAAAGCTATAGAATAGTAAGTTGTAATCACTAAAACCTATCCCTATGGCCAAACTCTTCCAAATTATTACACAAGAAGCAGTTGATAGGATCATATGAAAAATAAGGTCTAATACTAATATGTCTGTTTATAATATCTCCTTCATGTTGGTAGTCTGGGGTCAGGATCCTAGGAATTATAGTAAAAATAGCATTCTTGTGATCCTAGAACAACCATTATGTTGTTGTGGTTTAGTTCGATAAAATTTTATGTAGGGTGTTTGCATCTTGTTTGTAAGTAAAATTGTCTATTACATTATTTGCTTTTAGTCTTCGTGTCCACTTTTAATAATAAGTTATACTAGTTATATGAATCTTAATGTATTAAAAAGTGTATAAAGTATCTTATATCAACTGTCTGTATAAAGTAGTTTGCATAAAGTGTCATTTCTTCTATTTCTAGCCTTTAGAACAATTGTGTAAGATGAAGGTTACCAGATTCTTGAGGTTTAATCTCTGCTCTGCATACTTCAATGTTACATTTGCAAATGGTAAGTCACCTGAAATTTCCTGTAAAACAATTTGTGCCTGATGCTTATATGTGTGGAGAGGGAAGGGGTAGTAAATATTAATGCATCTCAATTCTTTAATGATTATAGGCCTACTGATTTTCCTTTTCCTCTTGAGTCAGTTTTGACCAGTTAATTATCTTTCTAAGGCATTGTCCATTTTATTGAAGTGAGTTAATTTGTTAATTCTGATAAAACTTCCAAGTGTACCTGAGTGGAATGGAATCTCTCAGATTGATTGATCCATATATATCCTCTAATTGTTGAGCATCAGATTATATATATTTACAAAATCAAACTACTCTTTATTATTAAAATTGAGTTCAGTTCTTAAGAGAGGGATGTTAAAAAATCTCTGTCTCTGAACCCAGATTCATTAAAATCTATTTGTAATTTTGTATTTTGTTTTTAATTTTGAATTTCAGCTGTTAAAGACTGTCAAAGATTTGAGTAGTTATGTCCTTATGAGGAGTCGTCCTTTCTATCATTTTGTCCTTAATATTTCTTCCTTAATAATGTCTTTTGGACTGTGTTAGTATTGCAAACCAGCTATTCTTAGTTAGTGTTTTTCCCAGTGTATTTTTTATTGTCAAACTTCTTAAGTCATTATATATTCTGTCATTATATTTATAAATATCTTGAGCTGATTGTTTTATATCCCATTTGAGGCTCTCATTCAATAAGTACCTTTAATGCATTTATATTTAGAGTGACTATTGATATATTTAGATTTCACTATTATCTATTATTTTTAAAGGTTTTATTTATTTGAGAGATAGAAATAGAGAGAAAGAGCACAAGCAAGGGGAGGGGCAGAGGGAGAAACAGACTCTCCAGTGAGCAGGGAGCCCAATGCGGGGCTTGATCCCAGGACCCCTGGATCGTGACCTGAGCTGAAGGCAGCTGCTTAACCTACTGAGCCACCTAGGCACCCCTAATATTTTTTTAATTATCATACTTTTCCTTGGTTTCTTTGTTTTCCTTTTATTAACCATCTTCCTTTGCCCTTCATATTCAATGACCAAACATATCTTAGCTTTAATTATAATCTCCTTGTTCTACTTGCTACATTATTTTTTGTCTAATATTTTATATCTGCTCTATCTTAATATCACCACATTGGTTATATATTGTATCATTCATATCCAGTGCTTATTTTGAATTACCAACATATTTGCCAATTTATTTGCACAAGACAACTTGTGAAAAATAATTATTTGGGCATCTCCTTCCATTCTTCTGTATTTAGAATATTTTTTACTTAAAAAAACATCATTTAAAAGTTCTTTCGGAGACAATCTCTATTAAGCTCAGTCATTCTCTGTATGAAAATACATTTATCTATCCTTCAGTCATCATATAACAATTAAGTGTTTAGAATTCTAGCCTGCCAATTTGTAAAACACACTGAAAATACTTTATTGTTCTGGCTGATGAGAAGTGTGTTGTCTAGTTGTTTCAGGGTATATAACGTATATTGTTTTAGTGGAAGCTTAAAAAAAAGAAGCAACTGGAACATGTGCTACATTTAATGATCACTTATTAGAGCATTCCAAAAATACAGCATTAGCCTGCTTATAAACAGAACATGTGAAGGCCATCTTTCCATCCTGATGCCTAGATCTGGGCTGCCTCTCTGCTCTGCTTGGTGGTTGGTTGTGATTTTAATAGTCCTTTCTTTTCTACAGAAGACATGCAAGAGGAGGGATTAAGTTTCCTAGGTTTTCAGGAGTTCATTATACGCTGTGAGCCTTACATGTGGCAAGGATTTCTTCCCCACTTAAGCCTCATTACAGTCATCATTTTTTCTGTCCTTCCTGTATATTATCCCTTCCTTACTGTATACGTTAGCTGTTATCACAAAAATATTGAGTAACAAACTGCCAAGAAATTTAGTCGCTGGGAGAAATCATTGTTTATTATCGATTAGGTGGGTCGGCAGGTGGTCTCCCTAGTTTTGGCTGAGCACATTCATACATCTGCAGTCATCTAAGAGTCTTTAAGGTGGTCCCGCTGATATTGGCTGTGCATCCTCATCTGTTTAGGGTTGGCCGCCTGTGGGATGGTTGAGGATGGCTGTGATGTTTCTCCATGTGTCTTTCTCACATCCCTCTTTTGAGCTAGCTTGTACACATTCCCATGGTGGTGGCAAGAGTATAAGAATGGAAACAGCAATATGCAAGTTATTTTCCCAACTTCTGCTTATGTCAAATTTGCTAAAAACCTATTGCTTAAAGGAAGTCATGGAGAAGAAGCCCTGAGTCAGTGCAGGAGGTTACTACCAATCGGCATGGATACAGGGAGATATGAACAATTGGGGCCATTATTAGAATTTGTCACCACCCTTGTTTGGGTTTTTATCCTTTGCAGCCCACCTTCGTGAACTCAATAGTGTAGTGGCTAATCTCTAGCTTACCTTCCACCTGTGACAAAACTCAGTGATGTAAGTTCCCCCAAATCACACAGCTGGTCATTGATAAAAGGAAGTTTTGAATCCAGGTCTTCTGACTCAAACTGTCAAGTTCTTCTCTATTTACTATGTTTCGTTCTCTCTCACTTGGTATGCATTTTTATTTTTGTTTTTTGTCTGTTTATGCTTTTGTTTTAAGCTAGTAAAGTCATTTCAATTACAATGAAATTTCAATATCAGGGACAAGTATGATAATACAATAATATTTTAAAACATAAATCCCACAAAATATTTGTTGGTTTTGCTTTAGTTTCTGTTTTTCTTTCTGCAAGGAATATGTTAACAGTACTTCTATTGAAGCATCCTGGGACATTATTTTTTTTTGTCTGTCATAAGTATCACATTGGAAGAGTAGGTGGCATGGGTCAAGTCTTCCTTATTTTGCATTCTACTTTTCATAATTTAAGGGATTTTAGACAGCTATTTTATCTTTATGTGTATCAATAATTTTTTAAAAGTTCATACCTTTTGCATTAGAAGGAAATATGAAAGCTAATTCTTCACAGCATTTTAATATTTATATATATAATAAACATTCTTCAGAAACATAAATAAAATGTATTGCTTAGAAGGTCATGGCCAGGTGAGATCTACTATAAAGCAGTGCTTTTTCTGTACTGCTTTCAGCATACTTTCTATTTCAGATAAAAGAACGCTTCTTAGTTCCTTGCAAGGAGTCATTATTGCTTTTTCTTAGTTATTTGAAGCTCATGACCTCATGCCTGAATTACTTCAAGAATTTCAGAACTAATCCTCCCCCATGTCCCTGCCTTCATTCCCTCCCCCATACAACTTTAATCTCTATCCTGTTTTTGATCCTTCATATCACACAAAGAATATTATTCATAACATTTTAATTTTCTCATGTTTTTATCTAGTTCAAAACTCACCAAAGAATACCCACAAGCCCACTTGTAAACTAGCAACTTTGTGTATTGATCTCAACATTGACTAAAATTAATCTTCTTCCCCTACCTGAAGACCATGGCTATTCCCTTTCCATGAATGTGGTACCCCATCCTCCCAGTCCCCCACAGGAGATGCCTCCCTTTCCTATCTAATCAATATTGAAACTTACAGATTATATCCCATTAATCTCTTTACAAGCCTCCGCATCTTCATTCTAACTACTGCTCCCTATTTTAGTCCCTCATTGGCTCTTACCTATTTAATTACAATAGCCTCTTTCTTAGATACAAGTCAGCCCATAACACCATCTATGTTTTTCCTATAATGTGATGGATTACTTATTCTGAGAATGTGTCATGCACTCTCACATCTTAATTTATTTTCACATGCTATTCTTTCTGCATAAGTTTTCTGTTTTCCACTTAAGGTGGTATTTCAGCCTTTAATATCCAGCTCAGTTATTACCACTCATTATAAAGCACCCTCCCAAACAACACAAAAATATACCTTGTTCTTCCACAGGTTCATGGAAGTTATTCTTTGATACTATACTCATAGAAATTCTTTCCTGTACACCTGTGATCTCACAAGTGAATGTGAGCCCTTTCAATGTAGCATCTATATGATAGTCATTTTTGTATCCACAGTGTCTAGCATGGTATTAGTAATATATCAGGTCCTCAGTATATATTTTACTTGAATTAATGAGTGGATGGATGGATAGGAGGAGGCAGTGGGTGGTTATGATTCTACCACATGAATACACTCCTCAAAACAGTTAATTCTCAATTTTTTGCAGGCTAATGTTCAGGTTACTTAATGCCATGCTGAAGACACTCCATTATATGGCAGGTTAAACTCTTATACTCTTGTTGATAAATTTTCTAGCTGTGCCATGACCATATTATTGCTGCTTGCCCCAGTTACATACTTTTTCAATCTACACTGCCTATTCTATATTCAACAGACACATGCAATCTTGTGCAAAAACAGAGCTACATAGTATTCTCTCTTTGGTTGGTATACCAGTAGGTCCTCTGTGCATCTGCTGTTCCACATGCATATCCATTTTATAAATATCATATTTGTCTTCATTCCAGGCATGTTTTCATGTACTCCTAATTTTGTACTTTCATTCTGCACTAGTGTCCCATTTAATTCTAAGCAAAACCATACCTTGATCATAGTCATCTCCATTCTTGGTGCCAGTACCCATGGTTCCTTAGGTCTTATGTCTTCTATTCCACTCACTCTCTTTTGGACCTCATTTCTTTGTTATGGTTACGAAGTGATTACTTTTACCTCCTGAAGCTCATTGAAAGCCTACTCTGGGCCAGACATAATTCTATATATTGGGGGTACATCAGCGAATAGAACAGACAAAGATCCTTGCCCTTGTTTAGCTTATATTCTAGTGGGGACAAGGGAATGAGAAAAATAAACAGTAAACACAATAAATAAGTAAATTAGATGGAATTTTAGAAAGTGATAAGTCATATAAAAATAAGAAAATGTAGATCAGGGTAGGGAGGATGGAGTAACTGGGTGGTCAGAATTAACTTACTGAGAAGCTGACATTTGAGCACAGATGGAGAGGAGATGAGGAAGTCTCAAATCTGGAGAAAGGAAATGTGAGGCCAAGGGGACAGTTAATGGAAGACTCCAGTCTGGGAGAGAGCCTGGTGGGTTTGAAGAATAGCAAGGAGCCCTGTGGTTGGAGATGAGTAAAGAGGTGGTGGGGTGGGGAAGGTGGGGAGGGTGGGGAGTTCGTAGAAGAGCAACCTAACCTGTAACTTACAGATCATGTAAGATGTTAGAAATATATCCATAATGCTGTAACTACATAATTATCATTTTCTATGTCCTCCCTCACCCTGTTTTGTTGTCTATAGAGCATATATTACTCTCTGTGATTATCCCACTTACTTATTTGTTAAAAGGATGCTATTTTTCTCTCCTACTAGAATGTAGGGTCATTGGGATTAGGGACTTTACTGGTACCTAGAATAGTGCCTGGGACAAGTAGCGGCTCAATTATATTTGTTAAAAACACTAACATTGCATGATGTCTTCTTACATTTTCTAGCTGCTATTTATCTATGTTCTTTCTTCAGATCTGCTTTTCCACTCCTTGATATTGATGCTCAAAATATATCTGCTGATTTGAACTACAATGATGGGAAATGGAAGCAGCATAATAGCCTATTATAGGCATGTTTCCAGTCTCTCGGCACCAGAACCTTCCTCGTGTTTATTTATTTGTTTTCCTACAGTCCGTACGCACGGAGCCACTGCAGCTACTAATTGGTAAGGAGAGCCGCTGGCTGTGCTTATCAAACACACAAACAAATAATAAATGAGCTATTCTTTTTTTTTATAACAATCTAAAGTTGAAACTAGTGTTCTGTTGTCCGTATCTCCAGAAGTTAGAACTCTGTTCACTTAGAAATATCTTCTCAATGGAAAAAAAGAATATAAGAAAGAAAAATGGAAAAAAAAAAAAAAGCAAAACTAGTCCTCTTTAAATTAGTATTTCTAGGTTTGTAAATTGTTTCTTCACATATGAATAAACAGTGAAATAAGGTCATAAACATTTTTAAATGTGCTGAATCATCCACACAGTTTACTCATTTACTACTTGTAATTCTAAGTCGAGTGCTATAAAGTTTAGTTCACAGGTGCCTCTTGACCAATAGGTGGGGGTAGAAATAGGGCCAGTTGGGAACTACATGTTCATCCCACAGCCCTGATAGAACATTGTAATACTGACATTGAAACTAACACTTTATTAGGGGACATTTCAATGATATTTATTGTGAATAACCCAAAGGGAGCAGCACTATGGAGAAAATTTAAAGTAGAGATAGTAAGATTTTAAACTGAAGATATAGAATTAATAAGACATAGTCCATTCAGTTGTTTCTGTCAATAAACTATTTTTTTAATTCTTTATTTAAATTCAATTTAGTTAACATATACTGTATTATTAGTTTCAAGGGTAGAATTTAGTGATTCATCAGTTGCATATAAAACCCAGTGCTCATTACTTCAAGTGCTCTCCTTAATGCCCATCACCCAGTTACCCCATGCCCCAGCCCACCTCCCCGCCAGCAACCCTCAGTTTGTTTCCTAGATCAGCATCTCTTATGGTTTGCCTCCCTATTTTCATCTTACTTATTTTTTCTTCCCTTCCCCTATGTTCATTTCTTTTGTTTCTTAAATTCCACATATGAGTAAAATCATATGCTATTTGTCTTTCTCTGACTGACTTATTTTGCTTAGCATAATACCCTCTAGTTCTGTCCATATCATTGCAAATGGCAGGATTTCATTCTTTTTGATGGCTGAGTTATATATATATATATATATATATATACACACACACACACACACACACACACACCACATCTTCTTTATCCATTCATCTATTGATGGACATCTGGACTCTTTCCATAGTTTGGCTATAATTGCTGTTATAAATATTGGGGTGCATATGCCCTTCAAATCACTATGTTTGTATCCTTTGGATAAATACCTAGTAGTGCAATTGCTGGGTCATAGGGTAGCTCTATTTTTAACTTTTTGAGGAACCTCCATACTGTTTTCCAGGGTGGCTGCACCAGTTTGCATTCCCACCAGCAGTGTAGGAGGGTTCCCCTTTCTCCACATCTTCACCAGCATCTATTGTTTCCTGACTTGTTAATTTTAGCCATTCTGACTGGTGTGAGGTGGTATCTCATCGTGGTTTTGATGTGTATTTCCCTAGTACCGAGTGATGTTGAGCATTTTTTCATTTGTCTGTTGACCATTTGTATGCCTTCTTTGGTGAAACTATTCAAGGAGAAATAAGATGGGAGCCAACGTAACTTGAGAAGCAGCATAGCCCAGGGTTAACAGCACAGATGTGAGAGCCACAGTGGTTACGCTTAAATGCTGGCAAAACTGTTTTTAAGATCTGTGATCTTGGGCTAGTCTCTGCCCCAGTTTCCTCGCCTATAAAATGATATTAATAGTATGTCTCTCATGGAATTGGTACTACATATTCATGAAATACTCACAATAGAGTCTAGTGGGTAATAAATACCTTTTTCCTTTTTTTTCTTTTCAAGTTTTTGTTTAAATTCTAGTTAGTTAACATACAGTATAATTTTAGCTTCAGGTGTAGAATTTAGTGATTCATTACTTACATACAAAACCAGTGCTCATCACAATAAGTGCCCTCCTTAATACCCATCACCTAATTAACCCATAAATACTTCTTTTAAAAGTTAACTATTTTGCATAGCTATAATGAATATGTGCCAAGAATATATATTATCTTGTTTAATTCTCATACAAACAGTGCAAGGTAGTATCACTGTTCTTATGTTTTTTTTTAAGATTTATTTATTTGAGAGAGAGTAAGAGAGAGAGCGGGGAGACGGGGAGGGGGAGAGGGAGAGAGAATCCCAGGTAGACTCTGTGCTGAGCACAAAGCCTGAACGCAGGGCTCAGTCCTAGGACCCTGAGATCATGACCTGAGCTGAAATCAAGAGTTGGCCGCTTAACCGACTGAGCCAGCCAGGTGCCACTCACCATTCTTATTTGTAAAGGTAAGAGAACTGCGGCTCAATTAACTTACTAGTTCGACCCTAGTCCACACATATAGTAGATTCTGAAGCCAAAGTTTGCACTAGTCTGATCAGCTTTGAAAGCCCTTACTGCTAAAACTCTTTCTCATAACTTCCAAGATGACAGGTCACTATCTACCAATATGTAAAGTTGTTGCTGTTTGCAGTCTCTTCCTGCAAGGCCAAAGAAGCTTTTATTTATTGATCCTTCCCTTAACTTTTGAGATTGGTCTCATTTTCTGTATATTGCTTCTTTGGATTTCTCAGTTTGCTTTTCAATAAATTTAGACTCCTCCTCATCCCTCTCCCACATTTATTCTCATTTATATTATGTTTATTGACTAGAATATATTTCTGTTCTTTAGAAGGAACTAAAAACTACCTCTTGGGAACTCATTTGGCAAGCACGAGAACATATTTGGGGATAATGCATGCAAGAAGATTTTGCTCAGTAGAAAAACAAACAAATAATATGGCCCGTTTTTCTTAACATTTAACTATAGCTACTGTTTAAAGCAAAGCATATTCAAAGAGACTTTAATTATTGTCCAAGCCAGTGGGTACATATTATGTACATAATGATAAACACACACACACACATATATATACTGATTATATGTACAGTGTATATAATATGGCATATATGTATATGCCATAATGATAACATATATAAGGCAGAAATGCTGCCTCAAACCTTCTTATTATGAATGGATTATAACTAATTAATGTACAAAATCCAGGTAGTTGGAAACATCAAGATGTTTGACGAGATTTTTAAAAATAAATGATTCATATACATGTAGCATAAATAATTTGAAAATAAAAATTAGCTACTTTTTAAAAGACAAATGAGAAAAATATCCTGTTCATGCCTCTACTTCTAATTTTTGCATGACATTGTAGGGTGAATTTTCTATCTAATGCTCATTTTTTATTTTCTATTATTTATCATTAAGGTACATAAAGGACACCTGGTTGGCTCAGGTGGTTAAGCATCTGCCTCTTGATTTCTGCAGAGCATTGGGCTCCACACCCGGTGTGGAGCCTGCTTAACATTCTCCCTCTCCCTCTGACCATCCCTCTCTCTAAAAAAAAAAGAAAAGAAAAGAAAAGAAAAGGAAAAGAAAGATATTAACTACTTCAAATATCTTCACTGCATATAAAATAAGTTTAACTTCATTCCTTACATCTGGTAACATGTTGCCTAATAAAAGGGACATTAAATAAAAATATGTTCTCTGAGAAGTTGGATAACAAGTGATAAAGGCTTACAGAGGAGTCTGACAATGAGCAGTTACACCTTAGAAAACATTTTAGAAGTATCCCAAGGAATTTGGAACATAGTAGGATAAACATAGAATTCCAAGCGTTGAAAACAGCATAAACAAAACTTTAAATTTGGTAATGAGTATGATGTATGCTGTAATATGACATCAGGCCCATGATGGCGACAGATATGGCTGAAATCATGATGATGTCCCATAAAATGAAACATTTGTTATCTCCTTCTCGCTCACCTGTGACAGACATCAAGTTGAAGTTGCACCTGTTCCAATTGTCAATATTACTTCGGGGATAATGATTTTTGGTGTGAGACTCCTTTCCTCAAAAGAAACTATGTTGGTTTACAGTTTCAAGTTTGCCATTGTTCTGTGATATTCGATTGATATTTCTCCCACTGTAACCTCCACGACAATAGGATCTTGTCAATTATTGACGCCCCTTAGACGGATGTGTCTGGCATGATATAGCATATACAACATGGACCGTATATACACAGTGTGCTACGTGTTTGCCGAAGTTTACTGAATTAGCAGAGATCTGCCTAATAACATGGTCTGCAACAAGGAAGCCTGAGAAATGAGTGTTCAAGGCAAAAGAGACAGAAATTTCAAGGCTCTGAAATAAGAACAATCCTGGAGTTTTTGAGAGATGACAATATGGCCCTGGTGGCTAAAGCAGAATACAGATGAAAAAAACTGTAGTAGGTGGGCTCAGAGGGTACAGGGCGCAGATTCTGTAGGGCATCGTAGGGTGTGGTAAGAGATGCGGCTAACTCGAAGAGTAGAGACACATGATTAGATTGTTTTAGGGGAAGAGGGTTATGTGATATCATTTATTTATTTAAAGGTGACTTTGGTTGTTCTACTGGGTAGGAAGTAGACTTTTGGGAACCAAATGTGGGAGGCTGCCTTTGCCCAATGCAAGATGCTAGTGTCTCAGTAGTAGAGATGAAGATCTATTTAGGAGCTAAACTGTGCTTGCTGATAATTTGGAAGTGGGAGGTGTGGAGACAGAACAAGAAGAATCTAATCATCCTAATCATTTGGCTTGAGTAACTGGATGACTATCTGCAGTTCTAGCACTGGGCAAGATGAGGTTGATACATGGTTTGGGTATATATATATACATATCTCACAAGTGGTATTTTGGGCACGTTAATTGAAGGTGTCAAGTAAACAGCTGCAATTGAGTATGAGAGTTGAGATAAATGAATAAAGATTTTCTTAAATCTTTACAAACTGTATTTGATATTATTCATCCTCATGTTAAATTCGGAGTACTTAAGTAACTTGGTTAAGGTCGTGTAAATTGGCAAAATCACCTGGTCTGACCTCCAAGCTAAAGTTGACTTGTTTATGCTGCTCTGCTCTGCTTGAAATGTAATGAAGCACCAAACATGTATTCAGATGGCAGTAATTTAAAGCAGAGTGGGATCAATAAAAGTTCTATCTGAGAAGGAAGAGCATTTTTTTCGCTGTGGTAATTCATGATGTCTTCCTCAGGGAAGTAGCTGGTGAGTTGAAAAGGTAAAGTTTCAACTGGCAGACTAGAGCCAAAGATTTTCTGTCTCCACTAGATAAGAGAGCCACATCTGAGCAAGAGCAGAGGGGTGAACAATTGTTGGTTTACATTAGGGGGTTTCAACCTCAGCATAGTTAGAAGAGAAGGTTTAGGGATGGGCAGGGTAAAGGAGAATGCGGAATGTTGGTGCTATGTACCGGCAAATACTCCCCTATCCCATCAGGGACTGCGGAGAAGCCTCGGGACCTCTGATGACCCGTTATCCAGAGAAACCTAAAATAGTCGATATGTGCTCCCCAGAAATTACAGTAGTCCAGACTGAGAATGGCAGTCCAAACCAGAAAGAGCTTGTAAGGCTCCCATGTGCAGTTGAGTGCAGGAGACTAAAATGAGATCAAAGGTGTAGGCCCAGTGAACTCTCAGAACTAACCAACTGAAGTTCCTTTGTGCGATGAAGCCACATACTGAGGAGACGCTACAGGAGAGAGAATCTGAAGTGATAAATAGAGACAATAAGGGGAAAAATCATCCGGATATTATGGGGGTGGGACAGTCAGTAGGTTATCACAAATTACAAAACTGTCTTTTATTTTTTTTAAGGTTTTACTTATTTATTTGAGAGAGAGAGAGAGAGAGAACATGAGCAGGGGGAGGAGCAGAGGGAGAGGCAGACTCCCCGCTGAGCAGGGAGCCCAACGTGGGGCTCAATCTCAGGACCCTGAGATCATGACCTGAGCCGAAAGCAGATGCTTAATGACTGAGCCACCCAAGCACCCCCAAAACTGTCTTTTAAACACTTCTCAAAGATAGCACAAAAGGGAGGTTAGGATCTGTGAAGCCACACATGTAACTGCAAAGGAGCCTAGGACATGTGGTCTGGCTGTGTGCCTGGAAGGAAAGGGCAGCAGCAGATATCGGTCCCCACCGGCAACCTCTGCCACACATAGAGCCATGATAGTTGCTGTATTTACAGAGATGAAGTGGACAAAATTAGACTCGTATTTTCATCTATGTGTATGCAGACATGCTGCCTTTATATCCAAATATTCTATTGTAAGCAGATTCACATGTTATTAAATAATCTGAAAAAAAACATTTTGTTCACTGATCATAGCACATTCCACCTTTGTTTTCCCTTGTTACTTCTCTATCATTTACTCTGTAGGCTGTTACCAACAATTAGCTATTATAAAGTATATGATGAACATGTCTGTGCATAACTATCTGTCCATCCACATTAATGATTATGGTCCAAGGATAAATTCCTAGTGGAGAATTTCTGGGTTAAAATTTGTAAAGAATCTTTATGGTTCTTGCTACATATTGCTTACTTGTCCTATATAAATGTTCTAGCAGTTTACATTCCTCCATGAGTCTTACCAGTCTCTGTTTCCTTGTACCTTGGACCACACTGGGCGTTATCGCTTTTTAAAAAGCTTTGCCGGTTTGTAGGAAATGTCTCAACATTCATTAAACTTGTATTTATTATCTGATTAAGGATTATAATAATGCCTGTGGCCATGAAATTGAGATGAAGGCGATCAAAAATCTAAATTAAGAGCCCAGAATCATGTAAATCCTTTCAAATGTGGGGATCATGTAAGTCCTATTTCTTAAAACAAGAAAGAAATGTGGAAAGTATGGTTGTAGGAGTGGCTTTAGAAAGAAATGGTTTATATTTGCCCCACATCTGATTCATCTTTTCCAAGAACTTGGAAAAGAACAGCCTTTTGGTGTACACCACTATGAACCCACACTCCAGCTGTCCTTTGAGTTATCCCACATAGCAATAAGTTAATATATGTTTCATATAACTGGAACTTACTGATATTAAACATCAATCAATAATTTCATGAAGAAAATGATGTGACTATAAACCCATTCTGCTCTACAATGCCATGGATTTTTAATGATTGTCTAGTTTTATTAGGAAGGATATTCACTTCTTATCTTAAACAGAATATGTAACTTGATTACCACAATATGTGAAACTTCTGAGTGATACCCACACTGTGAAATTCAAGAATGTTATTTACCAACAGTTGTTAATGTGTCTAATAAAAATGAACCATTTGTTGTTATAAGCTAATTATTGGACTTGATATAAATACATCAAAAATTCATTTGTTAATAGAAATATTGCTGCAAAAGAGGAAGGGGGATCAATTTCTAATCTTCTCTGAATTGGAATTCTGCATATTTTTGTCATAACACTTAAGGTATGATTGTTTACTTGTCTATCATGGAGAGACTTTATTTTCATATTTGTATTCCCAACACCTAGCTCATTGCTTGTTATTCAGCAGTTGCTGAGAAAGTACCACTAAACATTTCGATTACCCGAGAATGTAAAAAACAGCTGCAAGGCATTTAAAAAATTATTGTAACATCACCATCATCATCCTCACTGCCACTATCACTTTTATTTTGTAACTCCCTCAAGGTCAATCTGTTTCATATCTTTAATTTGAAAATGAAAGAAACTCTAAACTCATCATTTTACCAAAAAGGAAAATTTATCATTAGCACACACTGGGGCATCTCTCTACCCCAAGGCATTCTGAGACGAAAATGTGGATAAGGCTCAAGAACAATTGGGACCAACACTCAATTACTTTCAGTACATTTTTTTTCCCCCTCTAATCTTATTTCTGCTCTTTTATGCCTATCTGATTGTCTTCTTTGTTTTCCTCAAATTGGCTTTCTCTACTACTTGAGTCCCTGCATCTCCTTCAGTCCCCCTGGCTTCCATCTGTAGCCAAGACATCATAGGGTCTTTATAGGAGACTGTCTTCTTGTTTAGGCCCTGGTAACTAAAATTGTGAGGGAGATTCTGATTTGCCCAGCTTAAATTAAATGCCTAATCCTGAACAAATTTTCTCCATTCAGGGAACTGGTCATGTTATGATATGGGATACTATCATGTAGCCGGTCACAGAAATGAAGTTTGAAGATTAACCAATGTGATGAATGATTAATTCAGACAAAAGCAATTGCTGGAGGACATTTTCTAAGCCGTCAGTTTGCCAACTGATTAATTGGTTAAATTTATCAAATATGTTAATTGGCAATTATGGTTTCCAACATGTTTGATGAATCTGTTAGCTTTAACAAGAATGTATACTTTTGATTACTGCTGATAAAAAATTATATATGTATATTTGTATAAACATAAATTATAAATAAATAATATAAAATATGTTACATAATATGATTTATATAATAAATATATATTATATATGTGCAAATACTTTTTAATAACAATTTTAAATTTAAATTTAACCTAATTAAAGTGAGAATTCACTGCTAAAAATAACACATTTACCTGATTTGCTCTATATTTGGAAGGTTAAAAAAAAATACCCAAAAGTCTGTAAAAGAAATTAAAGTAGCTGAAAGAATGACATCATTTATGAAGTGCTGAAATTTTGGATTCTAATAGGAAGCAATTGAAAACATCAACTTGTTACCTGTTCAGAGAATGATTCACTATCAAAAAGCCAAAGTGTCCAAGTGTGGAAGCAAGGCACAGATGCCCTGAAGGGATAAATATAATGGACTCAATGGATAAAAATAAACCAGGAAGTGATAGGAGCAAGCACATCACATAATAAATTGCACATAATAAATTGTGGCAACTAATTTCTAGATATAACAATTGAAATTTACAATGCTACCTGAAATTGCCAAATGAATCTTAAAACTTTAACAGTTTGCAAATTCAAAATGAGTAAAAGCTTGTTATATTAACCTAACAAATTTTCATATAAAGTAATCAAACTTTGATTGCAGAATCTGTAATTGACATTTGGAAAGAAATATATGCATATATTTAGGATTCTAATATTAATGCTTTGTATTATAATTAATTGCATTGTTCATAAATTTATATTTCAGTAAGAAGGACAAGAATTGTATATCCTTGTGAAGCTCTTAAAATGTTCCTATCAAAGCTCTTAAACTATTCTTGTGTTAAAATTGTAATTACCAAATTTCATAAATTTGTTAAATCAGTTATTTAGCAAAGTATCCATCAGTAAGACTGATTTTTGGCAGATTTACTACATGGCAAAATACATTTGACTAATCTGGTTTGGTGAGTTTATTTTCAGAAAATTGGCTTGATTTCATGGATGTCAATTTGAATTCTCATAGTTGTTTTCTACATGGGGGTCCGAGATCATGTCAGTGGTAATTATCAACAAGTAACACCCCAGATATCCCTCTTTCTAGTTTAGCAGATATATCCCTTTTCTTTTTGTGATAGAAAACTGCTCAAGTGCCAGTGAGCTAAAAATATCATGCTCCCAGATGGGATTGCTAAAGGAGTTAAAATAAATAGTATTTAAATCACGCCTTTAGAATATTCCCCCACACATACACATACACCCAATCCAGTTTTTAGCTCCACGTCCATTATGATCCTAGCACTCACTCTGTCAGAAGGCTTGCCATCACACAGTTAACCATGCCCTTTTTAAGTCTTGTTCTGTCTCTGTAGCTGGTTTCAAAAATTAGCAAATTATCTGCTATGTTTGGCATTAAGGTAGATGTTTTTTTAAAAATTTGTTTTAGTGGTGGGAGGGGCAGAGGAAGAGAAAGAAAATCCTCAAGCAGACTCCCTGCTCAGCTCGGAGCCTGATGGGGAGATGGGGGTCCATCTCAGGACCCTGAGATCATGATGTGAGCCCAAATCAAAGAGTCCCAGGCTTAACTGACTGAGCCACTCAGGAGCCCCTAAGGCAGATGCTTAATACAGCATCAAAAAATCATTCAGGTACTCATGGCCGTTTCAGTGTCATAGACCAAAATCCATTTCCAGTCCCAAGAGATGATCTCACCAAGGAGAAACTTTTTGTGTGTGGATGGACACGTGTGAATGCATGTGTGTGTATATGTGTAAGTCTGAGTGTGTCTGTGTGAGTGGTTGTATAAGCTTTTATGTTACAGATGTAATATAAAATAAAAAGAAGGGAGAGAGATCACCTAAAATTTAAGAAAATAGCATTAAAAAATGGGGCCACCATCCATTGATTCAGTTTATTTGGTAATTAAATTATTAAATTATTTACTAATTGGTATTCAAAGGCCCTCTCATAGACACCAGGGTTACAGCCATGAACAAAACAGACAGAAATCCTGTCTTAACAAGCTTGTGTTAGTGTCAGAAGAAAAAAAAAAAGGGAGGCAAAAATGAATTAGTAAAACATACAGTATGTCAAGTGGTATTAATAGCTCAGAAAAGAATAAAATAGGTAACCAGATAGGCAGTGCCAAGTTGGGTAAGGAGTGTGTGTGTGTGTCTGTGTGTGTGTGTGTGTGTGTGTAATTTTAAATCTGTGTTAAGCGAGATCCTTACTCAGAAAGTAAGACATGAAGGATTTGAGGATTTGAGATAGGAGGGAGAAATGTACTCCAGGGAAAGGGAAGAGGAATGCAAATGATCTCATGTGGGAGCTTGTCTTCCATATTCTAAGAGTAAGAAGGTCAGTGCAGCTGGAGAAGATGAATAGGAGGTGAGGTCAGGGAAGTGACTGGAGGACAGATTGTGCAGGGGCTTGTTAGCATTATGAGGGAACTATTGTAAGGAATCATAAGGAATTTCAGGCATTGTTGACAATTTCCTTCATGCCTGATGTTCAATAGGTAACTACGTTGGATAGATCAACTTCGGAAATGCCCACCTAATTCTTTCACTTCCCTTATTTCCAACGGCCACTGTTCTAGATCAGCTCTCACCTTCTCTTGCTTGTACAATGACAGTGGTCACCAGACTGGGCACCCTGATTCTCTCCATCCTCCACACAGCCACTAGATAAGTCTTTCTCAATTTCTTCAAAACCACAAATCTAATCATTTAAAGACCCTACTCACATTTTCACTGCAACATGATAAAGCCCAAACACAAGCATGGCATTCAAACACTGGGCAATCTTTTATCAACGTAATTTTTCAGCCTTATCTCTTACCTAGAGATAAGGCTTCCCCACCTTCTGCCCCAGTGTTATGTTACAGATGTTGTTGGCTTCCCCAACCTTTCTATACCTGCAACAATCCACCCATGCCTCATTTGAATTGGATAACACTTTCTCCATAGCATCAGGCCTCAATGCCTTTGCTGTCAATAATATTTTGTCACTGGGGCGCCTGGGTGGCTCAGTCGTTAAGAGTCTGCTTTTGGCTCAGGTCATGATCCCAGAGTCCTGGGATCGAGCCCCACATTGGGCTCCCTGCTCCGCAGGAAGCCTGCTTCTCCCTCTCCCACTCTCCCTGCTTGTGTTCCCTCTCTTGCTCTGTCTCTGTCAAATAAATCAATAAAATCTTTTAAAAAATAATATTTTGTCATTTATTGTATTACTTAATACTCTTGAAGACAATGGACTGTTTGTCCATGTGTTGTTCTTATCTGTGTTATAAGGGTGCTCCCTGCAGGTGGCTTGATGGCGCAGATTCAACCTAATAGGCCATTTATTTCTGGAGTGCAGGAGTGGTGAGGTCACCTGGATGCTCCCAGCAAAAATGCCAAGGTGCCTGATGGAAAAGGAACAATGCCTAAGTAGTAGTGGCTGAGAGCAAATTTCTAGATACAGAGCATGTTTAAGAAAGTGGACTCTGAAGGAAGAATGTTTGCTATTGAGAAAGTGATTTAAACTCCTGTATGTAAACCAGAGATAACAATGCCAGACTTACTGAGTTATTGCAAAGATGATTCCTGTTACATAGCATATTCTCAATAAATGATACCTATGTGAATATTTTAAACCAGGCTCACCATTACACAGGTGGGGAATGAATTCACCCTCTTCAGATAGAGTCAGGTGTAGGAAAAACATATGAATTCAAGTGAAAGATAGTAGCGGGTGCACAGAAAGATAAATAATGTTTCTGCTACAAGGGGGCCTCTTGGATTTGGTGTAGGTACAGTATGGGTACTGGGTGCCGTGGTGAGTTGTATGGCAGGGCCCCTGGGGACCTTGTTGAGAGAATGCCATGGCACAGTGATACGGCAACTATACACCTCCATGCAAACGCCACTTGTGAAACGTACCAGAGAGTACTACTGCTGGGAACTAGGGTTAGTCAGAGAAGATAATTTGCAATATAGTTCGTGAATTTGGAGTCATAAAATGATGTTTTGTACTATTTTATAATGCAATTCTACCCCCAAGTTGGTGCAGCCAAGATAATTACTTGCTATTATATATATATTCCTGGAGCCTATTGCAAGGAATGACATATAATAGGACTCAATAAGTTTTTGCTGAATGAATTAATGCTGAATCTTCACTTCCTCTTGGCAATCAATATTTTAATTACATTGGTGGCAGTTATGGTTAATTCATGAAGCACTAATGGGAAACAAGCACATTCCACAGGAAGAAAGTATAGAACAGAAGGCAACAAATAGCATTATGGATACCATTAGGTAAATATATTAGTCTCTCTTCTTCTCAGCCTGTATACTATAATCTGAATCCCATATGGAATCAAACAGCAGGCTCCATGCCTTCTGTTATTTCCATTTCTATTCATTTTACAACTATTTCTGCAGTCTTTGAGGCTTAGCATGTTGGCACCGACTTTGACTCCCTTTTTGACCCTCTCCACTCATCCAATCAAGCTATATTTATTGAGCATCTACTGTGTACTAGGCATACTGTTAGGTTTTGAAGTAACAATGATTAAAGAGGAAGTCCTCACCATGTTCAAGCTTTGTTGTGGAGAGAGAGAAGTAAACAGAAAAATGCTGACTCCTATTTTTGAGAAATACCCAGAGAACTCTGGAGACACAGAGAGTGATACCTGGGCTGGATCTTGAAGAAGGATCCAAACCAAATCATCTCCATAATTGATCTTTCAGAAAACTTTGGTGTCAATACATTTTTTTTTTCCTGGCAATTTGGTCAGATAGTATTTTTAAAGTAAGTTTCATTAATCTTCACAGACACGTCTTATGATACCCTCTCTTCTAAGTTGTATGAAAACAGCATGAGGAGTGTTGAGGTGGAATAATAACCCACTGAAGTTTGATGGGCCAGCCCTGCCCTATCTTATTATCCAGTTTAATGGATATTAATGTCCTATTCTACTCTCAGAGTATAATAACTTAAACAATAAATTGTATGGTCACCCTATTAAAGACTGACCAAAAGAGCCTTTATGCTTCCTTTAGCTTGACTAAACTTGAAACTGGTTCTTCCTGCCTCTAGACCCCTGACCTCCCTCTCACCGCCCTGCCCTTCCAGAATCCTGGTGGCCTAACCACAGAAGCCCTTCCCCTCTCTGTTCTTAGGACATTTACTTTAGAAAACTCGTAATTATAAACTCTTCTTTCTCTGCTCCTTTGAGATGTAAACCTTTTTGAAATCCTCTTGCCAGTTTTACAACACAAAAACAACTTTCTCAGGACATCTCCTTAAAACATAACCATCAAGGAAATTCCCAGTCTCTGTGGTAGGGTAGGAGCCTAACTTTGGTGGGAGCCTTGTTCCAAGTTGTAAGACATGAAGATAAAAGAAAGTTTACTTTTCTGTTGGATAAAGTCAATCAGCAAAGAGAAAATGGCCTAATATCTCCCCATCCCCACCCCAGCTCTTAAAAATTCTCCTTTTGGTCCAGTAGAGTTCAATTCTGGTCTCTCTCCCCTATTGCAATAGCCTTAAGTAAAGTCTTCCTTGCCTGTTCAACTTCATCCAAGATAATTTTTGTGTTTGTGTGTGTGTGTGTGTGTTTGTTTTGTTTTGTTGTTTTTTAAAACTTTTTTATTTATTTCAGAAAGAGAGAGAGAGTGGGGGGAGGGGCAGAGGCAGAGGGAGAGAATCTTCAAGCAGACTCCCTACTGAACGCAGAGCCTGACACGGGGCTCTATCCCAGGACCCTGAGATTAAGACTGAGCTGAAATCAACAGTCAGACACTCAACCAACTGAGCCACCCAGATGCCCCAAGACAATTTTTGTTTTAACAAGAGAGTGTCTACTGGATGTGGAGGCAAAATCAAAGAAAGGTCCTTGGCATCTTCTCTGACAACAGATTCTTATATTCAACTGTTGACTGAATATCTCCATGTCGATATCTAAGAGACTTCTGAAACTTCTTATGTCGAACACCTAAATCCTAAAGTTCACCAACCCACCTCCCCACCACCATCACCACCACCACATACACAGAAATAGCTCCTTCTGGCTACTCCAGTAAATGGGAGCTTTATTGTTCTAGTTGCTCAGGCAATGATCCTAGAATTCATCCTTAACTCCTTTCTTTTTTTCTTCCGTATCTGATCCACTGACAAAACCCACTGAGTGTAAATACAAAGTATATTTAAAATATATTTTTAAAAATATTTAAATATTTAGTATTTTAGTAAATAAATATTAAATATATTTTAAAAAATATTTTAATAAAAATATTTTTAAAAATTCCCATTCACTTCTCACCACTTAACCATCTACCACCTAGTTCAAGCCACCATTTTCTCTTAGGGTGGATTATTTTAAAATACATTCCTAAATTTATTCTTTGCCCCTAATCTTGATACCCCTCTCTTTATGGCCCCCCAGAAAGACAATTCTTGACCAACAACAGAGCTATCCTTTTAAAAGGTTCTCCTGTTCAAAATCTGTTTTGACTTTCCAATATCAATCAGAATAAGAGCTGGAGACCTAATGCCTTTGTAGTGGAGCGTAATGATACAACCTGGGAAGTAGTCCAAATCAAGGTTAGAGCTGAATATCTTTGTTAACATCCCAGAAAGACTTAAAAAGGTGCCTGGCTTCCCCTACAGGAGTTGGTAACCAGCTTTTAGGGGTCTGGAAGATGATTTTTTTTGCCACATGGTATTTATGAGCAGACATATTGAACAGTTCATTTTCTGCACAGGGATTGTTTTAATCCTCTAAAGAAGGGCACAGTTTAGTTTTGCACACAAGATCACACTAGTTTTTGTATGTGAGAGCATACAGACAAAGTCATAGTCCAGTTGCTTCTCTACACAAAGCATTCTTTCATATTTGTATTGTCAACTGACATACTTCTCAGGCCTCCACCATGACTCATTTGATTAAAATGGAAAGTTACATCAAATAATATCCCCGTTTTAGGTCATCCTCCCCAAAACTCTTTCCTCACCCAACTCAACTGTATCACTCATCTTTAGAATAAAGACTTCTAAGTTCCAAAGTGTTGGAACTGAAGCTTTGTAACTGACTAATAATTGCAGATAAAAGATGGCAAGACGCCTCTAATGTTTTGCGTGCAACTTGACCTTGCAAAAAAGGCCAAACAGCAATTATAGGAAAAGACAGCAGGCAAAGATTGTTCCTTTTCTTTGTCTGGTACATCATGGACTCTTCAAACATACTTCAGTAATTGCCCAGAGGAAATAGCTCTTGTGAGTTTTAAGTAGTTGGCTCAAGGGTTAAATGTACTTTTTGAACACCTAGAGTTGACATGAACCAATTTATAAAATTCAGTAAAAGCTTTTGGAACCCATTAACTAATAGATATTGGTTAAATGTGAATGTGCCTGCCATGCATGTAACTATATTTTTTTAATGAAAGAAAAGTTAAAATATTCTGAATAAAATTAATAGTGAAGCAGGTGGTTGTAATCTGCTCCTGAACTGTGTCTATGTCTGCTTTCCACAAATCTGAGCACAAGTGTGGCGAAGTGGTGGGATGCCAATTCAGGAGCCTCTTTGCAAGAGTGATGGAGTTGCTTCCTGAGAGACAATCAACTCTATAGCAGTATAGAGAGACAAGCAAAGCAAGCATGCTCATTATACAACTCTCTTGAAATGGTAGCTCTATGGAGGGAGGAAAAATTCTGAGAACAGCATGCTGTCTAGCACTCAGATTCACCTCTCCAGTATGTGAGCTTATGGTGCTGGTAGTGGGAGAAGGGAGGATACAGGATAAAGCTTTGAGGCTCATAGTCCAAATAACTAGCATCACCAGGCTAAGGCATTCTCCCTCCTGGACATTGACTGGCTTGGCATCATCTTCAGCTTTCCTTTTCTGCTTTCTGGTGTAGCTAACTCTCTTCTAGTTGGAACATTCATTTTTCATGCAACCAGATTGTTAACCGCCTTGATGGAACAAATATGTAGCAAGTTTGCATTCATATTAATTCTTGAAATGCATAATGCAGAAGCCCACTCCCTGACGACAGGCCATCAACCTCCTGCTCCTTCCTACCCATTTGTAAGCACCCTGACTTTATTGCAAACCACTTTTTGTAGGAATTCTCAGAGTGGTTTCTCGGGTGCTCTGGATAATGTCCTGCGCTCAGTCTTTTGATCAGATATCCTCACCAAGGCTCTGCATCACCATCTCTGTTGTCAGTGTCTATTATCAAAAAAATGCCCCTGCCAAGGGCTCAACACTTTAAGGTTCCAAAGCAATGCTGGCTTCAATGTAGAAGTGAACACATTATCTTTCTCTCTAAGTTTTCCCTGCATTGTGTCACTTGGCCTTAGAGTTGAACGCTTGCACCTCTATTATAGAGAGTACTTAAAGATAACAATTTTTGCAGCTTCTGGCTCTGTATTTCTCATCTCAGACTTTAAGGAAGTCTCTCAGATCAGTGGGACAAGGCAGAAACCATTATAATGCTATTCTCCATTAATACTTATTAATCTAATAATGATAATAGCGATAGCAAAGCACCCGTTGAGTGTGCAGTGATTTCCAGGTACTTGTCTAAGCACCTAGCATATATCAGGCTTTATTACTGATAATTCTTCAAGTGATGCTATAGGCATGGCCGTATTCTGTCCATTTCACTGATGGGGATCCTGAGTCTTGGAGGAATTGAGAAAAGTCCGGTATGAGAGCTGTGACTGAAACCCAGCTCTATCTGATTCTAAATCCTAACAGTGTACTGTGATTTTCCTACTCCTTCTTTCACCTGTTCTAGGGATTGTATGCATATTTCTCTTCTCTCTCTTCTAAATAGAATCCATCTGCAATCTGCATATCAGCTCATTAAAAATAAAGTAGAAATAAGGAGAAAAGAAAAGAAAGCAAATTCAAAAGATACCCACAGATAGTCAAATTTGAATTTCAGTTTGGGACTCAGGGCATTCTACTACATTTGGAACAAAACAGTATTTGCAATCTACATAGATCAAATAGTGTAGTTTATGATTTTTTTTTTTTTTTTTTTGGTGTCATTAAGACACAGCAGACTTAGTAAAGCTCTCAATTAATGGATTTATACCTTTATTCAATAGTTCATTATTAGGCACCTAAAATATGCTTCACTACTGTGCTAGGTCCTGGGAATTCTACAATAAAAAAATTTTAAAAATGTTTTAGTCTTTACCTGCACGCACTTAATAGTCTAGTAGGGGCAACTAGCTTTTAGCAAAAAATTATACAAGTATCTAATGAATGAAATTGCATTAAGTACTAAAAAAGAGAAACAGTATGACCTGAAAGCATTTAAGGCATAAGATATAATCTTGCCTGGGTTGAAATTTCAAAGGGAAGCATTGGGTGGATATACTTTATAGCTAGCTTTTTGATCTTTTTTTTCCCAGATTTCTATTTTGCCATAGCCGATAAAGGTTAATTATTATAATAATTGACATCATAGCAATGATAGCATATGCAGAGCCCTTGGCATCATACTTGACACATAGCACATACTCAGTAAACAATAGTTCCCTTCCTCTGTGATATCTGTCATGTATGTACTCTGCCTCACCTTCATGAATCACCAATTTAACTGAATCTAAAATAACACAGTTTGATAATGACAAATGACTTTTTTTCTCTCTTTTGACTACCTCATTCTTTTTTTCCTTCTTTCTTTCCTTCTTCCTTTCTTTCTTTTTTCGTCTTTTCATTTAGATCTTTTAAAAAATATCTTCCTTGACACATGCTATGGTACCTGAATGTGCAAAAAACAGGTCATAGGCATAACAATTGTCTCTTATATTCACACATACAACCTCTTTTTCTTGTATTCCAGTCTATCTCCCGCTCTTATTCATTTTCACTCTTGCATCATCTTGGATATTCCCAAATAGTAAATCTGGTAACTTGGTTTCACAAGTTACTTTATGTTGTCTTGAATGTTCTCACAGTAATGATCTATTCAGATAAACATTCCTAAGAAAAAAATCTTGCACTGTCCATAATATGCAGGTTTTGTTTTCTAACTAGTTAAGAATAAAAGTGTTGTGAGGTTATCAATTTCAACTGATAGTAATATACTTCTGCCCAGTTAAAACAGTTGTATTTATTTATTTTTTTTAAAGATTTTATTTATTTATTAGAGAGAGAGAGAGAGAAAGCACAAGCAGGGGGAGTGGCAGGCAGAGGGAGAAGCAGGCTCCCCACTGAGCAAGGAGCCTGATACGGCACTCGATCCCAGGACCCTGGGATCATGACCTGAGCCGAAGGCAGACGCTTAACCTACTGAGCCACCCAGGTGTCCCCAGTTAAAACAGTTTTAAATGTTGCTAAGCAATTAATCCATCCCAAATGTATGGACTGGTCCCCACCTGACTACTGCTTGCAAAGCTGCCAAACTCCTAAGGATCATCCCCTTGAGCATGCATTATAATGGCTACCATATCCTTTAACAAGTTATTGTTAATATAAATTACAGAGTTGTCTGGGGTTATATCATCCCACCCAAGGTTTTTTATTAAATTTTTTATTGTTATGTTAATCACCATACATTACATCATTAGTTTTTGATGTAGTGTTCCATGATTCATTGTTTGTGTATAACACCCAGTGTTCCATGCAGAACATGCCCTCTTTAATACCCATCACCAGGCTAACCCATCCTCCCACCCCCCTCCCCTCTAGAACCCTCAGTTTGTTTTTCAGAGTCCATCATCTCTCATGGTTCGTCTCCCCGTCCAATTTCCTCCCCTTCATTCTTCCCCTCCTGCTATCTTCTTTTTTTTTTTTAACATATATTGTATTATTTGTTTCAGAGGTACAGATCTGTGATTCAACAGTCTTGTACAATTCACAGCACTCACCATAGCACATACCCTCCCCAATGTCTATCACCCAGCCACCCCATCCCTCCCACCCCCCACCACTCCAGCAACCCTCAGTTTGTTTCCTGAGATTAAGAATTCCTCATATCAGTGAGGTCAAATGATACATGTCTTTCTCTGATTGACTTATTTCGCTCAGCATAACACCCTCCAGTTCCATCCATGTCGTTGCAAATGGCAAGATCTCATTCCTTTTGATGGCTGCATAATATTCCATTGTATATATATACACCACATCTTCTTTATCCATTCATCTGTCGATGGACATCTTGGCTCTTTCCACAGTTTGGCTACATTGCTGTTATAAACATCGGGGTGCACGTACCCCTTCAGATCCCTACATTTGTATCTTTGGGGTAAATACCCAGTAGTGCAATTGCTGGATCGTATGGTAGCTCTATTTTCAACTTTTTGAGGAACCTCCGTACTGTTTTCTAGAGTGGCTGCACCAGCTTGCATTCCTACCAACAGTGTAGGAGGGTTCCCCTTTCTCTGCATCCCCGCCAACATCTGTCGTCTCCTGACTTGTTAATTTTAGCCATTCTGACTGGTGTGAGGTGATATCTCATTGAGGTTTTGATTTGGATTTCCCTGATGCCGAGCAATGTTGAGCACTTTTTCATGTGTCTGTTGGTCATTTATCCCACCCAAGTTTTTAGCCAAGACAAGGAGAGGTCTTTACAAAACATATGTGCATTCACTTGATTTTTGTTGAAATAAAGGAGAAAATGAAGAAAAACGTGTGACAAGTTACTGTTTTCAAATATTTGAAAGTCAGATTGAATGCATTATATCTAATCCCATGGGGCAGATCTAGGGTAAAGAGGGATAAATCCTGAGACCAATAAGCAAGGTGTACAGAAAGGCACACTGTGATACCACACAAAGAAAGCCTTTATGGTCATTAGAATTGCTGAACAAAAATGAGTTGGTATGTTATATGGTTATGATCTCCTAACTTCTGAGATAACCAGATGGACAGCTGTAAAGGTTTCTGTACATGGGGAGTTTTCATTGACTGGGGGTTCAGTTCAATACTCTCTAATGTCCTTAGATCCTCTAAATTCCTATGACTCTAAAGCAACTTTTTAAAAAATTTCATTACAGTCAGGGTGTGTGTGGGGGGAGAACAGATATCAGGGTAAGTCTTTAACAATATATCAAATAAACTTTCATCAAGTAAAAAAAAAAATTCTCCAGAGTTAATTCATGCAAAAAGTAATTAATAATGCACTGCTTTCTCAAAAGTTTGTAAGTTTTTTTTACCTTATTTTTATTTTTATCTCAGCACAACTTAAAACAGAAGTGGCTTTTGGGCGCCTGGGTGGCTCAGTTGGTTGGGCGACTGCCTTCGGTTCGGGTCATGATCCTGGAGTCCCAGGATCGAGTCCCGCATCGGGCTCCCTGCTCGGCGGGGAGTCTGCTTCTCCCTCTGACCCTCCCCCCTCTCATGCTCTCTCTCTCTCATTCTCTCTCTCAAATAAATAAATAAAATCTTTAAAAAAAAAAAAAAACAGAAGTGGCTTTGAACTCTAGAGCCAAAAAAAATCGTGATTTTTTTTTTTTGCCCATAGTAGGCAGTGAATACTAAACAGTAAAGAGGAGATGTGTTTGAACATCTCTGTCAAACCAGCATCAAAAATGGATGGAGTGTCTCAGTGTTTCTACACTTGTCCTGAACATACAGTTCACCTTTTCACTGTGACAGTTGCATTTACAGTTTCGAAACAATACAATGATTTTTTTCCCCAATTCATTTCATCAACAGGGTAGTAAGGATGAAAGAGACCCGAGGGACCCGAGGGACTGTCTAATCCCACCACCTCCATTCCGGGAGGAAATGTGCTCACAGAAGTGAAGCACGATGAGAAGATAGAGTAAATATTGCTTACATCCTAATTAGTGGTGCTGACTATCTCACTGCATGGCTCCCTTTGCTGAGACCCGCAGGGCCTTGTTAACCTCTTTCTATGGTCCTGTATGGCTTGGATACCTCCTTAGCTAATCTAGTCAAGCATTAGCCCAAGTTAGATTGAGTCAGTACTGATGCTGGGAGTCCTGGAATCCTTAGTCCTAATTCATTGTGTTTTAGCAATCCTTTGTTGAGTATTTATTATGTCCCAGACTCTCTACATAAAGTCCTAAGACATAGCTATAAAAGACATAAAATCCCCATACTCAAGGAAGTCCCATCTAGGGGAGAAGACAAACAGTATAGAGTCAAAAAGCAGTAAATGCTACAATATAGCAACACAAGATGGGCAGATGGAGCGAGATTTTGGAACTGACTCAGGTACCAAAAGAACAGGGACTTTGTTTTATTTACTGCAAATCTCTAGTGCCCAGAATACCACATGGCACAATTCTAGAAAGAAGGATGTGCAAGGGCACAAAGTCATGAGTCAGGAGAGAACAGGTTGGGTTTAGTATGACTACAATTCAGTGCGCACATAAAACTTGGTGGAAAATGAGGCTGGGGTTGACAGAGGAACAAGATCATGAAGAGTGGAGTGGCCACACCAAGGGGGTTCTGTTCCTCCCAGGAGCCAATGGGAAGAGTTTAAGTGGGGCAACACTCTGATGGCTGTGTGTAGGAGAAGGGGGGAAACAATGTATGGAGAGATGGAGGGAGAGCATTGAGCAAGTCACTGGAGAAAAGGAGAGCAACTGGGACGCTGGCTCAACAGGCCAAGTTAAAAAAAAAAGAAAAAAAAATTAACATGCTAATAAGGATCCCTGGCTATAACCTGTATGACATATCCTTATGTGGTTACCTGGTACTTGATATATCACTTATTTCTAATGTCGTTCCTGAATATGAATCTGAATTGACGTGCTACAAGAGTTCATTTTCTCCTTACTCAGAGTGCCCCAGGAAGGATATTCCCGAGAGAGCTTGCAGCATGTAATAAGATTTAGAGAGGAAGAGAACATGGCCCAGGGCTCAGGGGGAGCTGGAAGTTCTTCATGTCCATTTGAAGTGTGGTGTGTGAGTCTGAGCTAGGTAGACAGAAGGTACACAGGGAGCAAGATCACAAAGGGCCTCCTGCACTAGGTTAAGGAGTTTGAATATAATTCTGAAGTGGCATAAATACCCTGAAGAACTAAAGCACAAAGGCAGCATAATCCAGGAAATGCCAACAGTCAAAATATAATAACCTCTGGGCAGACATATGAGCTCTACAATGACTCAAGCTCTTATTATAAGAGCACCCCAGGAGAAATACTTTATATGGAGAAAATGGAAAGCAAACAGATAAATAACTCAGTAGTTTTAATCTGCTTTTAGGTCTTTAATATGACCTATTTATTTGTTTCGTGTTTCATTTTTTTCTCTTAGTCATGTTTAAAGTTGATGCATTTTCTCTTCCCCATGTCCACTTCCTAGGAGTGGTCTGGGAAAAGTAAGGACAGGAATGTAGATTGCTTGCCAAAAGCATCTTAGTATAGACTTCGATATGCGAATGCTCAGAAAAAGGTAAAGTGGAGGGAGGGAGTGTCATTACCATGATGAAAGAAAGCTGAGACGGAAGACTCCTTGCTAGAAGTGGATGGTTACCAGGGGCTCACAGGGTTAGTGGATGGTTTAGGATGGCAAAGAGGTGGTTTGAGATGGATAAACAAAGACAGGAATGAATAGGTGAGGTGATAATGGCTAATTCAAAAGTGAGAGATATTTGGACCAGTAAACAATTCTAAAGAGAAATTTTAAAAATACTTATAGGGATCCAACAGGGACATGGCTAGAAATTATATGCAGAGCCCATGGTACTGTTATACTCATGCATGTCAGACTGAAACTGCCTTCTGGCAAATTACAGTCTTATTTTTTCTTTCTTTCTTTCTCTCTCATACACACACACACACACACCCCATAGACACCAGAAAATATTTTGTTGTTACTGTACCCAGTCATGTTGTAAAAATAAAAGTATTCTCCTACTCACTTTTTATGTGCCAAGTTTTACATGACTTATATAATCTAATCCTCCCTCAAATCCTAGCAAATAGGTACAATTTCTGCATCCAGTCTGAGATCAGGAGCCTGAATCTCAGTGATGTTAAATAACATACAAGAGTAAATGATAAATCTTTTTGGAACACCTATAATTATCATATGTCTCTGCAATTCATTCCTAAGTATATACCCAAGAGAAATGAAACATGTCCATACAAAACTTACAGCAAATGTTCATAGCAACATTATTTATAAAAGGCAAAAATTGGAAACAAGCTAAAAGTGCATCACTTGGTGAATGAATAAACAAAATATGCTACATCCATAAAATGGAATATTATACAGAAATAAAAAGGAATGACGTTCTGATACATGCTACAAGATGGTGAACCTTGAAACATTTACTGTATGTGCAAGAAGCCTTCACAAAAGACTACATATTGCATGATTCCTTTTAAGTAAAATGCCATAAACAGACAAATCTGTAACAACTGAAATTAGATTAGTGGTTGCCTGGGGCTGGGACCCAGAAGTGGGAGAAGAGGAAGGAAAGGCTAATGACTGTTAATGGGTTCTTTTCTGGGATGCCATAAATGTTTAAAATTAGATTGTGGTGATGGCTGCACATAACTCTGTAAGTATACTAAAAACACTGAACAGTATACTTCAAATGGGTTGATCGTATGATACGTGAAATTTATCTCAGTAGCTGACATGCCAGAGCCAGGATTTATATTGAGTCCAACTAAAGCACCTAAACTTGTAACTAATACACTAATCAGTCTTCTTCTACACATATAGGGGTGTTGTCATCCCTAATTGGCATCTATGAAATGAAAAAGACACTGTTTCCATAGATCTTCTTACCTCCTGGGTCCACCTAAATGTTTATGCAGTGCAAGCTATCAAACGAACTCTCCTCTGCTTCAAAATGACGAATGTCCTTTCTCTTTTCTAAGAAAAATTTCTTCACTTAAGTTTCTTGATTTTACTCTCTTCTATCTCTTCTCTGACCATGCTCCATCTTTCACTCTTCTATGGAAATTCTCTTTCTGTTGCTTGTTCTCTGGCTACCAACATTCTCAGATACTCCTGATTAGAGAAGAAAAAGAAATGCAGAGGAAGAAACCTTCTGTGTCCCTCCTTCCCTCTTCATTCTGTCACCTTACCTCTTGTTTTATGGCTGCTAAACTTGTAAGAGAGATCATTTGGTTCCATTTCTCCAAAATCCACTTAGGCGAAACCTCCTGGCCTCAGAGTGCCTTTCTCTCTACTGCTTATCTGTTCTTTAAATTCGTCTTCTAATGGACTCCCAATGGCCAAATCCAGTAGACTTTCTAATCCCCAAATCTAGAGGCAAAGCTGAGTTAGAAGGAGACAGATTTAGGCTTCGGTACAAAAGTCCAAATTCTGCCACTCTCTGAGTCTAAATTTTCCTCTTTTAGTTAGTACAGCAAAAGGTATTGAAAATATTATGTCAGAAACACTCATCAACCCTACAGAGTGCCAGACATATACTTAGTATGTGTTAAAACAATTAACACTTCTGGATTTCAAGAAGTGAAGAGATAAATGCCAATTCATCTAATTTTTAAGTGGTATCGATTGGGCCTTTGTTAGAAAATATATAATGTGAAGGTAGGAATACTTTGAGAAACAATACAACTGCTTGTATAAGTTTCATTTACCTCAGCTTTTAATGTGGTATATATGAAAAGATCTTTAGGATGCTAAAGTGCAATCTAAATTAAACCTAGGTTGTAATAACTATTTTCTATTTCATCTTGCAATCAAATTCTGCTGGTTATGTCACTTTCCTTTGAGCAAAGCACACTTACTGTCTGTTACAGATGATGTGCATAAATTCAAATATCCTTAGATGGACAGAAAAATTTTAGAGCTCTCACTATATTTTGCTAATAGTGCAAAGGCAAAGCTTTTTAAAACTTACTTTCACTAAACATATTGCACGGAGTTATTAGCAAGGGGGAATAGTGACTTCTAAAACCCAATGGCTCAAGAGAGGCTATTGATGATATCCTTAACAAGTACATGTAAAGTGTCAATACAAAGCCCAATATCCCTATTTGCATTCTTTATTGGATTACAGATGTCTTGCTGGAGGTTCAAAGATGAAGACATGCACCCAGAAGTAATCACAGTAAATATAAGCTTCATTTAGCTCTATTGTTGGTATCATCTGGTTCCTGGGGTAACATTTTTAAAAATAATGAAAGAACTTCATGTTCAATATCATTCCTTAAATTCATTTCCAGTTAAGAGCCGGTAGTAGGAAGAATTTTAGCCCCCATACTCTCAATCCCCTGGTGTTACTCTTGCAAATACATAGTAAAAGGGACTTTGAAGATCTAAGATTATCAATTACTTGACTGTAACATTGTAAGATTATCCTGGATGATCCAAGTGGACCTAATCTAAACACATGAGTCCTTACAAGATTTTTCTCTGGCTGATAGCAGAAAAGGAAGTCAGAGATTTGAAGAACAGGGATTCAATGTGCTCTAGTTTGCTTGAAAATGAATTAAAATTACTGAATTCTTCCAATAACCTGACTCTATATGGAAGCAGAGTCTTCCCCAGAGCTTGTAGCTAAGAGGGCAACTCAGCCAGCACTTTGAGTTAGACCTTGTGAAGCTCTGCACAGAGGATCCAACTGAGCCACCATGTGCTTAGACTTCTCACCATGAAACTGTGAGATAATGAATGGAAGTCATTATAAGCCACTCAGTTTGTGGTAATTTGTGACAGTGGCAATAAAAAAGTAACAGGAAGCCTTGCCAATAATTTTATAAGGATGTGATAAGGCTTGCTATGTTTGATACTGGGTACATTTGATATTAAAAATGACAAATATAAAATTTTTAACTTGCAGTCTGTCCATGAAAACATACATATGCAGGCTTACAAAAAGAGCTGAAAGACACCATTGCTGGAATAACTATGTTCTATGTTTTATATCCTTGGATATGACAGAAACAGTAATACATCTTTGCTGAATATGTATCATGGTGTTATATGTATGCATAAAAGATAAAACCAAACTATTTTTGATTGGAGTATACTTTTGAATTCCATATCTCAACAGATAGTCTTTATGTTCCTCTTGAGGATGAATGAATTAAACTTGGTCTTCAATGTGTTTTTTCTGTACATGTAGCCAGAATAAAGTAGCTTATGTGAAAATAATTCTTCTGCCTACAAGTGACGGGGAGAGAATTTGAATAGTTTCAATGGTTTCTCAATGCGATAAGCCTGGGTTCTGTAACTGAGAAACTCCTTTAAAGATCCTGTACAGCAGTTGAATCTTAATGGCAATTTCCGTAATGGTTTAAAGAACTCCTCACTGTATTTTGGCTGTAGTTTGGTTCTGCTCTGTTAGAAAAATTGCAAGAGCCCAGTCAAAGGAAATTATTCACCACAATTTATACATCATGAAAGCCCAATTATGTGTCAGGCAGAAAAGTAGACAGCAGTTCTGAAACTATCACCTGAGTTGTTCCCTATTAATTATTATTAATAAGTTTCAGGATCCAGAGCGTCAACTTGAATGTAGATAATCAATTCTCAGGGACAATTTATTCCTTTTCCTTTTTCCTTGTCCCCCAAGCTCATGAATATACTACTTTAAATTTTTAATCATTCATTTATTCATTGACCTAGTAAACATTCATCTAGTATCTATTATGGACGAGGAGCTCTGCTATATCAAGAGGAAAGGTTTGTAAAAGTCCTGACCCCCACTCTCAAAAAGCTCAGTACGTAGGAGGAAAGACATATTTAAATATTAATTGAAATACAGTGTGGTCTAAATAAGAATTAGAAATAATTGTGTACCGGGGCACCTGGGTGGCTCAGTCGTTAAGTGTCTGCCTTCAGCTCGGGTCGTGATCCCAGGGTTCTGGGATCGAGCCCCACATCAGGCTCCCTGCACCGTGGCAAGCCTGCTTCTCCCTCTCCCACTCCCCCTGCTTGTGTTCCCTCTCTCGCTGTGTCTCTGTCAAATAAATAAAATCTTTAAAAAAAAAAAAGAAAGAATTGTGTACCAAATGAAAAGTACTTAATATCATGTTGCGTCAGGGAAGGCCTCACAGATGAAGAGATATTTGAGAATTTGGAAATATAATTAGAAATAGATAAGATGTCACAAATCTATGCCTGGAATGGAAGGGAGTATTTGGAGATTGGATGAGCCTCTTAGCTCTAGTCAGACAAGGAAAAGGCTCTCATGTTCTATATGTAACAGATTTCAGATATCTAGAAAGAGAAAATACACTAAAAGGTATAATCAGGGGGATATAATGATGAGATCTGTGTTTTAGAAATATAACTCGAGCTACATTGAGGAGAATGGATTTACGATATGGGCAGTTGAATTCTTCATTTATAACATTACATTTATAAGAAATTTCCAGGGGCGCCTGGGTGGCTCAGTCGTTAAGCGTCTGCCTTCGGCTCAGGTCATGATCCCAGGGTCCTGGGATCGAGCCCCGCATTGGGTTCCCTGCTTGGCGGGAGGCCTGCTTCTCCCTCTCCCACTCCCCCTGCTTGTGTTCCCTCTCTCGCTGTGTCTCTCTCTGTCAAATAAATAAATAAAATCTTTAAAAAAAAAAAAATTTCCAGAAAAAGCAAATCTACAAAGAGAGATAGATGATTAACAGTTGCTTAGGACTTACAGCGGGAGTGAGGATTGACTCCAGTTCCACACAAGGGATCTTTTTGAGGTGATATAAATGTTCCAAACCAAATTGCGGTGATGGTTGCATAGCTATACATTTACCAAAAAAAAAAAAAAAAAAAAATTGAAGTTTACACTCTCAGTAAAGCCTATTTTGTGATTTGTGGAATATCTTAATCAAGATGTTTAAAAAAATGACTGGTACTACCCTATACTTCTTCCTTAATTAGGCATTGGATATGGGCTATCAAAGCAAGGTTGTTAACTTGGGCGGGGAAGATTTGCAGCTGTTGCAATCCTTCAGTGTACTGATAACCAAAGCTGTTAGGACAGCACTCCCAACAATTAAGGCAAAATATCTTTCCTTGAAGAAGGATCTGAGTGTTGTATCATAGTACCACCACAGACTTCTTTATAATTTCTTAGAGAATATAGGGAAGACCGACTTGACTAAAACAGACATGTTTGGCTGTATTTTGAGGAGTAAAAAGAGATACATTTGGACAACTGACATATAGAGCGCTTGAGAATCATACTTTTACTTAATCTCTAGAAATTCAGAGTTATGTGATTATGAAGGGAAGTGGCATAATTAAATTGGTACTTTAAGAAAGCTATTTAAATGTACAATTCAGAATGATTGGACTGGAGAGAACTTTGAGAATTAAATTTTGTAGGTACCTACACAGAATTTTTTTTTAAAAATAAAGGACATAAATGATTTGGAGAATGATGAAGAAGAAATCACTAAGAATGTATTGGCTTCAGGTTGGATGTCTCTGGGGGCAGAGCATAAATTTGCAATGCTTTAGGGGTCATTAGCCAAAAGGCTGAAATGAAAATGAAAAAAAAAAAAAGTGTTCAAGAAGTTGACTTGCAGATGAGACTCATAAGTAGCAATATTGATCATTGATGGAGACAGAAATGCAAAATTTAGTTCTTCAAAAGTGGAGAACTTTTAAGAAAACAGAAATTTCCAAGTGGGAATGGGTTGTTCAAGATACACGTTAAGTATAATAAGATGGTTCAGGAGATAAGTCATCAAGTCACCAGAGATTTCTTTAATGAGAACTATGATTTCCATTAGTCAAAGAGATGGACCCTTAAAGAGCCAACTATGACAAACTTCAAAATTTTGACTTCCAAAATTTCAAAGGTGACTCTCTCATGGATTGGAATAAGGAATCACCAAACTCCAGAGCTTGTAGAAACTGCAGAAATTATCTATTTGTTTTATTTTATTATTTTTTTTATATTTGCACTTTATTGTTGAAAAGTATTTTGCACATACTATCACAGTTGCTTCCTACCCGGAGTCTTCTTATTACATAAAGAAACATACCTACATTTTCCTTATGAGGTTGTGAGGACTCATGGAGGCATGTGGACTCGAATTATCTATTTGTTTTAAAGAGGGAATACAGAGACACATCAAAATTGGGTTATTTGCCCTAGGCCTTATAGCAAAAATTTAATAGATTTATAAAATAAAATGGTACATATGGACTCGGGAAGGGCATTCAGTTGATTATTGTTCAGTGTGAGGTGATAACAGGACCCTAAAATAAAAGTATCCATTTAGGAAAATGGTAATCAGCGTGGAATTGAAGCCTTGTACACAAGGGTCAATCAAATAAGAGTAGACATTCAAGTACAACTCCAAGAACTTAGCATTGGGGGAAGCCTATGTGTAGAAGAAGACAGGAGAAGAAAAGAAAAAGAAAGAAATTATTTAGATGAAGGACATCAAAATACATACAGAAAATAGAAGAAAAAGAAAAGGAAGAGCTTGGAGGCAAGGTAGAATGACTTCCAAGATGGGTAGTTATCTACAAAGTTATTTGCTGCTCATTTCAGAGAGAATGAAGACTGGGGATAGAGATCAGATAGGAGAGAGGACATATAATAAAGCACATTGAGGGATTATATTATAGTAATTAAGAACCTAGGTTCTGGAGTTAGATCTAAATTCAAATCCTGTTCTCTATTTAGCTATTGTGGGAATTTGGATGACTTGCATTTTAAATCTCATTTACAACAAAAACAAAGGTGATCAAATGTAACTACCTTTTAAAATTGTGGTGAGAATGAAATAAGGTGGGGCATGGAAACAAAAAAAAAACCTACTTAAATTTTAAAGCAGGGATATGGTCACATTTGCACGTTGCAAACACTACTGTCTGCAATGCAAAGTTGATGTTGGACCCAGAACACAGAGGGGAAAGAAGACCAGTTGAGAATGTGGTGAGCGTCTGGGAGGGAAAAATGAAAACAGGTGCAATCAGCAGAAATGAAGAATAGTACAAAGATTGACAAGGGAAGTGAGTACAATACATCTTAAACCCAGGAGCAATTTGTTTGAGAAATCTGGGTTTTGAGTGAGCCCCCATCAGTGATGATAATCAAAGGCAAATCTATTTAATCCAAGGCTTGGGACATAATAATATGACATTTGTGTTTTCTCTGTTGTGGATTATGAAGTTGGAGGTATTATAGCAATCGGGATGCTAAAGATGAAGTGTTATGAGTGTGCTCTTGAACTATGTATCTGCAATATGTATTTCCTGAAAACAACTGGTCTGTAGTGCATCCTGAAGTTAATATTTGGAAATATAAGTTATATTTACATCTAAATCACATTTTAGTGTGGTAGCATAAAGGGGAAAATGTTTTCACTGTTCCTGGCAATAATGCTATATTTTACCTTCACTCTGGAGTTTTAGATAGAAAAATAAAGTGTTAGCAAAAAGAAATTAAATGGCTCTGTTGTGATATCTTCTTTGCAGTTTATTATTTTTTAATCCAAATTTCATTCTATGTGTGAGCGTTCTATGAAAAACAAAAAAAAAATGTAGAGAGACAGATTCAATATCCTTCTTCTCCTTTAGGAATTCATTTACTGATAAAATGGCTATTCTGTCAAGAATTATCATCATAAAAAGAGACATCAAAAGAATCACTTTCTCTATTCCTTTTCGAGCAAATTATTTCTGCTGTTCTTTCATTTGGCGCTTCTGTGAGACTGAGACAAACCTTATAATGGAAGACTGCATTTCAGCCATTTAGAGTCTTGGTACCAGGGACTGGTCAACCTATTGGGCCAAGCTGCTTAACTATTTAATTACTTAAATATTTATGAGAATCTTTGACGTGGAAGAATCTGTACTTTCTAAAAAAAGATGCATACTCTAACTTTCAAAGCATATAAAGTTGTCATGAGAAAGATCAAGATGAGACAGCTACCAGAGGTCTCCTTGAGGATGACCTCTTAAAGATGGTCAAGCTATGCTACCTGATGAAATTTGTTTCATGGCGCCTTGGCTAGACTCTCAGCAAAACAACTGTTTTAATACACATGCATTGAATCACTCTTTATTGCAATGTCACTTTGTGTAACTGTTGATGCTCTTTCGTTAAAATTCTATTGAGTATGGTATTAATATCATCACATCAGCCTTCTTTCATTTATATTTGGCTATCTTGCCCATGCCTCTTATTTTATTTTTAAAATTTTTGTGAATTTTTGTGTAAGAAGTAACCTCACAAGCAACATATACCTAGGGTTTAAAAAAATCTCATCTGAAATACTCTATCATAATAGGCTTATCCTATTAACATTTATTGTGGTTAATATATTAACACTTGTTTTTTCTGGGTTTTTGCTGTGCTTGGGTATAGTTTTCTTCATCCCTCCCTTTTTAAATATGCTTTTCTCCTTTACCAGTTTGTAAATTTGAGATAATAATTGTTTTTTTACAAATCAATTATTTAATTAATTAATTACTTTTTTTAGAGAGAGAACACATGAACAGGGGAGGGGCAGATGGAGAAGGAGAGAGAACCTTGAGCAGGCTCCACGCTCAGCATGGAGTCCCACGTGGGGCTCGATCTCACCACCCTGAGATGATGACCTGAGCTGAAATCGAGTCAGATGCTTAACTGACCGAGCCACCCAGGCGCCCCTAAGATAATAATTTTAAATGTTCACTGGTTACACCTAAAATTTTAATATATAGACCCTACTGTACATATTTGTAACAAGCCAAAATTATTTCATTCTATTCTGTTCTTTCCAAGTGGATAAGGACCCCCACATATTTTAATGCTCTTTTTTTTTTTTAAAGATTTATTTATTTGAGAGAGAGAGAGAGGGTGAGAGAGCAGGGGGAGGGTAAGAGGGGGAGGGAGAGGGACAAGCAGACTCCCTGCCAATCTGGGGCTCTCATGACCCTGCGATCATGACCCGAGCTGAAACCAGGAGTCAGACACTCGACTGACTACACCACCCAGGCACCCCTGTTTTAACACTCTTAACACTTCATCCATGTGTTCTTTTTTTATTGTTTTCTAAAAGTTTCAAGCACAAATCAGTTATTATTTTACAGCAAATATTGAATTAAACTTACAAATATATTTCATTATTTTTTATCACACTATTTTTTCTTCCACCAGACTCCACACTCTTGCCTTTTCTTTATGTTGAAGTACCTCCCTTAGTAGTTCTTTCAGGAAAGTCTATGGGTGCTAAACTCCCACTAGTCTGATTTTTTTTTTCTTACTTCATCCTAACTCTTGAATGATAGTTTAACTGGCTACAGAATTCTAAACTGTCAGTTATTTTTCACTCATCTTGGAGATATTACTCCACTATATTCTGGCTCATACTGCTGTTGATGAGAAGCTTGCTACTTATCAGCATCCGTATGTATGCAATTTGTCTTTTTATCGGATAATATAATTTTTTTAATTTTCTAATTAATGTTTTGTCTTTAACCTTAATGTTTCACAGTTTTACTAAAATGTGTATAGTTATATATTTATTTTATTTATTTTTTTCTTCTTAGCCCTCAGTGAGCTGGATTAGTCTGTGGACTACATCTTACACTTCAGAAAAATCCCAGCTGTTATCCCTTTCAATATTGCTTCTTTGCCATTCTGTTTTCTTCTTACTGGATGCCTAGTAAATAATTATTGGTGTCTTTTAATCTGTTCTCTGTAACTCTGAAGAGTTTTCATCTTTTAAAGTACCCCATCTGCATTCTGAGTGAGTTCCTTGGTAGGACCTTCCAATCTCAATCCTTTTTGTTTTTGTCTACTTATTTATCAATATCCTTTATTCTTTTTATGAATGATATTCTCTCATTTATATCTTTGGAAATTTAAAATTCTTTACTTAAAAAAAGTAAGTTATTTTTGTTGACTGCCCTTTTAGCAT
This sequence comes from Halichoerus grypus, assembly GCF_964656455.1. NCBI lineage: Eukaryota > Metazoa > Chordata > Mammalia > Carnivora > Phocidae > Halichoerus > Halichoerus grypus. The sequence continues at coordinate 181,575,857 of NC_135713.1, forward strand.
GATTGTTTCTCACTTTTTTTGTTTCTTTGTATTTTGATTTTCAGGCATATCTTGACTGAGACTTCCATCCTCTTTCTTCCTCCTTGCCTCATGCCTCATTTACACTGAGATTTCTCTTTCTGCTGGTTATGTATTGATCTTCACATAAGTCCTTGAGATTGTTAAAATAGCACCTGGTCTCATAGGGGCAGCTTAGGAGTCCTGACCTATGAGCACAACTGGAATATTGGGAATCCAGTCATTGAACCATTGCGGAGTTTAATCTGGGCTCTGGCTGGTGAGGTTATGAGGTTATGTCTGCTTCCTCTTGGCTGCTTGGGGAAAAGCGTCACGTAAGCCATCATGTCAGCTAGTGAATGTCAGCTGCAATGTATTTTAGCCTTCTTTCACCAATTGAGGAGCATTAGCAACCTCTGATATTAAGATATGAGTTTGACTTCTCTCTCCTTCTATGTATGAGCACTATTTTTTCTGATATAATTTTAAATACTGCCTTCACCTGCCTGCAGATTTAAGGCCAAGCAACTTCTCTTTTTAAATACATTTTACCCCCTCCTTCTTCCCCATTTACTCAAATATATGTGAGAGAAAGTAAACCTTGGATCATTGGTGTTATTCTTTTTGACTTCTAAACATCTAAATTGCAGATCCAAGACCATGACTCCCGTTTCTGTATCTATAATAATTCTGCTATGTCCTGCCTCAATAGAAAAATCTAAGATCTGAGACACCTGGGTGGCTCAGCAGTTAAGTGTCTGCCTTTGGCTCAGGTCATGATCCTGGGGTCCTGGGATCGAGTCCTACATCGGGCTCCCTGCTCAGCAGGGAGTCTGCTTCTCCCTCTGCCTGCTGCTTCCCCTGCTTGTGTGCATGCTCTTTCTCTCTCTCTGGCAAATAAATAAATAAAATCTTAAAAACAAAAATCTAAGATTTGGCTTCATATCTGTTTATGCAGGTAGAGTTCTCTTCGTCTTTTTTTTTTTTTTTTGATGCCTTCTGACTATAAAAGAGGGGGATGTGTGATTCAGTTATATCTAGATTTTATATTTGGTAACTCCCAATATAAAAACTCATAAACACACACACACACACACACCTCACTTTTGAGAAGAAAAGAAAAAAAAATGTAAACAAATGGGGAAATGCAAGATGGCTAAGATGGAACACTGACATAGTAACAGTATGCTGTGTTTTTGTTTTGTTTTTCAATTTATTTTGTTTTGTGTTTTGCTTTTACTTCTGCTCGATAACAATGCACACTTCCAAAAGTAACGTTTCCTTTAATCAGGCCCAATACCTGGAAGAAAGCCCACGAGAGCATGGCTGATGATTGAATTCCCACAACTTTCAAAATACTAGTTTCCCTTGCTGAGCTGTCAGCCATCAAAGGCAGAAACTATAGATTGCTAATACATGGCTATAGTCTTAAGTGGTACAGCATATTCCTTGGTCTTGAAGAAATTGAAAAAGAAATCCCAAACTGCCCGTAGCTTGCAGTAGTTTCATGTTCAAAAATCGAGAGGAATTTCCGAATGGAAAATTTATGACTGATGGAACCTAAGTAGAGTGGCAGAAGCTCATATGGAAAAACTATAAACAAATCTCAAGTGAAGGTCTTACCCAAGCCTACAGATTCGATATCTTGGGCTGAGGGTCCAGGGGTATATTTCAAAGTTAACAAACTGATACATAAAACCATTCTTGTGACAGCAAAGGCTGCCTTCCCCAGATCTATTTAAATTGCTCTATTCCTAAGGGACAGCAGAAGCCAATATTTAATGTGTGTGTGTGTGTGTGTGTGTGTGTGTGGTCTGCCTTGCTATTTTTCCTTTTTTTTTTTTCATTTTAAATCCAATTTTTTAGTGTTTGTTCTGGTTTCCCCGATTTCAAAGTACTTCATTTTTTTTAGAGTACTTTTAGGTTCATGGCAAAATGGAGCAAAATGTACACAGTTCTCATACACCCGCACAAGCCCACTCCATCAGTCTCTCCCACTTCAACATCCCACACAAAGTAACATTTGTTATAATCAGTGAACCTACAATGACATATTATCATCCAAAGACCATAATTTTCCTTAGGGTTCACTCTTGGTGCTGTACATTTGTTTGGACAAATATGTAAAGATACATACCTACCATATAGAGGAGTTTCACTGCCCTAAAATCCCTAGTCATCCCTCCCTGCTTCCTACCAACCACTGGCAACCACTGATTCTTTATTGACTCCATAGTTTTGCCTTTTCCAGATTGTTATATAACTGGAATCCTACAATATGTAGTCTTTTCAGATTGATTTCACCTAGTAATATGCATTTAAGGTTCCTCCATATATTTTCATGGCTTGATAGATCATTTCTTTTTAGTGCTGCATAATTTCCCATTGTCTGGGTTTACCACAGTTAATTTACCCATTCACCTTCTAAAGGACATGTTGAATGCTTCCAAATTTTGGCAGTTATAAATAGAGCTGCTATAAACATCCATATGTAGACTTTTGGGTGGATCTACATTTTTAATTCATTTGGGTAAATATCAAAGAAAATAATCGCTGGATTGTATGGTAAGAGTGTGTTTACTTTTGTAAGAAATGGCCAGTCTGAGACGTTTCTGCAAAGAAGACATCCAAATGGCCAACAGACACATGAAAAAGTGCTCCACATCACTCGGCATCAGGGAAATACAAATCAAAACCTCAATGAGATACCACCTCACACCAGTCAGAATGGCTAAAATTAACAAGTCAGGAAACGACAGATGTTGGTGGAGATGCGGAGAAAGGAGAACCCTCCTACACTGCTGGTGGGAATGCAAACTGGTGCAGCCACTCTGGAAAACAGTATGGAGGTTCCTCAAAAAGTTGAAAATAGAGCTACCGTATGACCCAGCAATTGCACTACTGGGTATTTACCCCAAAAATACAAACGTAGTGATCCGAAGGGGCACGTGCAGCCCAGTGTTTATAGCAGCAATGTCCACAATAGCCAAACTATGGAAAGAGCCAAGATGTCCATCAACAAATGAATGGATAAAGAAAATGTGGTATATATATACAATGGAATACTACTCAGCCATCAAAAAATGAAATCTTGCCATTTGCAACGATGTGGATGGAACTAGAGGGTATTATGCTAAGTGAAATAAGTCAATCAGAGAAAGACAAGTATCATATGATCTCACTGATATGAGAAATTTGAGAAACAAGACAGAGGGTCATAGGGGAAGGGAGGGAAAAATGAAACAAGATAAAACCAGAGAGGGAGACAAACCATAAGAGACTCTTAATCTCAGGAAACAAACTGAGGGTTGCTGGAGTGGAGGGGGGTGGGAGGGATGGGGTGAGTGGGTGATGGACATCGGGGAGGGTGTGTGCTATGGTGAGCACTGTGAATTGTGTAAGACTGATGAATCACAGACCTGTACCCCTGAAACAAATAATACATTATATGTTAATTTAAAAAAATTAATAAAAAAAAAGAAAAAGAAATGGCCAGTTTGTCTTCCAAAGTGACTATACCATTTCACATTCCCACCAGGAGTGAATGAAAGTTCTTGTTGTTCCACATCCTTACCAGCATTTGGTGTTGTCAGTGTTTTGAATTTTGACCAATCTAATAGGTGTGCAGTAGCACCTTATTATTGTTTTAATTTGTAATTCCATAGGGACACATGATGTGGAACATCTTTCATATGTTTAGTTGCCATCTGTATATCTTCTTTGGTAAGATGTTTGTTCAAATCCTTTGTCCATTTTTTTTTTTTTTTACCAGCTTGTTTGTTTTCTTATTGTTGAATTTTAAGGACAGATAAAAGTCCTTTATCAAATATGTCTTATACAAATATTTTCTCCCAGCTGTGCCTTATCTTCTCATCTTCTTCACAGTATCTTTTGCAGAGCATAAGTTTTTAATTTTAATGATGTTTGCTTATCAATTATTTCTTTCATGGATTGCGCTTTGGTATTGTATTTAAAAAGTCATCACCATACCCAGGTCATATAAATCTTATCCTATGTTATCTTCTAAGAGTTTTATAGTTTCACATTTTACATTTATGTCCATGATCCATTTTGGGTTAATTTTTGTTAAAGGGTATAATATCTTTGTTTTCTTCTTCTCTTTCTCTTTCTCTTTCTTATTCTGCTTTTCCCTCTTCCTCCTCTTCTTCTTGTTTTGCATATGAATATCTAGTTGTTGATCCACCATTTGTTGAAAAAGACAATCTTCAATCCATTGTCAAGGAACATTTGACTATATTATGGGGGTCTATTTCTGGGCTCTTTTCTGTTCCATTGATCTGTTTAGTTTATTCTTTCACCAATACTACACTGTCTTGATGACTATTAGTAAGTCTTGATGTTGGACAGTGCCAGTGCTCCTGCTGTTTTCCTCCTTCAATACTGTGTTGGCTATTCTGGGTCTTTTGTCTCTCCATATAAACTTTAGAATGAGTTTGTGAATATTCACAAAATAACTTTCTGGAACTTTCATTGGGATTGCATTGAATCTATAGGTCAATTTGGGAAGAACCGACATCTAGACAAACTTGAGTTTTTGTATCCATGTATATGGAAAAGCTCTCCATTTATTTAGTTCTTTGATTTATTTAGTTGTCTCATATAGATTTTGTACACATTTTGTTCAACTTCCTTTTTTTAGGATGCTAATGTAAGTGATATTTTGTTTTCAATTTCAAATTCTACTTGTTTGTTGCTGTTATATAGAAAAGTGATTGATCTGTATATATTATCCTTTTATCCAGTAATCTTTCTATAATCACCTATTCCAGAAGTCTTTGTTTATTTGTTTTATTTTGTTTTGCAATTCTTTTGCATTTTCTACATAGATAATCATGTAATCTTTGATAAAAGACAGTTTTATTTTTTTTCTCAATCTGTATACCTTTTATTTCCTTTTCTTGTCTTGTTGTGGTATCTAGAACTTCCAGTATAACAATGAAAAGAAATGGCAAGAGGGGGCATCCTTGCCTTTTTCCTGATCTTATCAGTAAAGCTTCCAGTTTCTCACCATAAAGTATGAAGTTAACTATAGTTTTGTTTGTTTTTTTAAGATTTTATTTATTTGACAGAGAGAAAGAGACAGTGAGAGAGGGAACACAAGCAGGGGGAGTGCGAGAGGGAAAATCAGGGAATCCGATCTGGGGCTTGGTCCCAGGACCCTGGGATCATGACCTGAGCCGAAGGCAGATGCTTAATGACTAAGCCACCCACGCGCTCAAGTTATAGTTTTTTATATAGTTTTTGTTGTTGTTTGTTTTTTCCTTTTTTTCCTAGATGTTCTTTACCAATATGTGGAAGTCTCCCTCTATTCCTAGTATGCTGAGAGTATTATAAAATGGTGTTGGAGTTTGTCAATTGCTTGTTCTGCATCTATTGAAATAATCTTGTGATTTTTCTTCTGTAGTCTGTTGGTGTGATGGATTACATTAATTGACTTTCTATTTGTTTTGCTAATATTTGGTTTAGGATTTTTGCATCTATGTTCATGAGATACAGATTGGTCTATAGTTTCTTTTCTGGTAATGTTTTTGTATGGTTTTGGTATTAGAGTAATGTTGGCCTCATAGAATGGGTTAAGAAGTATTCTCTGTGCTTCCCTGTGTTCTGGAAGTGATTATAGAGAACTGGTATAATTTCTTCCTTACTTATTTGGTTGAATTCACCAATGAACCCATCTGAATCCCAAATTTTAAAATATATTTTAAAAAGAGAACATTAGGCAAATACTTAAAAAACAAAAACTCTTCTTTTCTCTAAAGAGTTTTTCTTAATAATACCATCTTAATCGTGCTTTGTAGTATTGATTTTTTTCTTACATAGCAGTTTGATTTAAGATAAACACCACCTGACTCTACAAAAGTCTAGAAGTCATTATAGCTCTAGTGAAATTCTTAAAGCTCACAGCTGGGTAGTGAAGTATTTAAAGCTCTAGTGAAGTACTGAAAGTAGTACCTTGATACTACTAGTGAAGTATTTAAAGCTCATAGCTGAGTAGATCACTAATGTATCACTCGATTCATAAGATAAATTCTGAGTTTGAGCCACTTGTGAGTTAGTTAATTTTGCAATGCTTCATGACCTTAGTGGAGCCCATGCTAAAATATATATGTTGTTGCTCATTAGAGCACCATAAAGAGTATTTAGACTGATCAATACAAATCTATAAGCATTACTGAAGACTAAGTTACAGACATAAAATAATGTATCTGTCATTAACATCTGCCCCACATACAGAAGTCACATTTATGGTAAATTCAAGGAATACCAACTTATAAAAAATTCTGACCTGAGGAAATGTATATGGTCTCAGGCAAATAACTTTTACAATATAGTTCCATGTAACAGTGCTACATAAACTTAATCTTAATTTTGTACTTTACTATGCATTCACTTCAACAAATATGTCTCAAGTTGTTGCCATAGTTGAGATGTTGTTGTTGCTTTTGGGAGGAATGCAAAGATATATGTGTTATTGACTCTTTACACAAGGAGCTTTGGATCAAGTAAGGGGAAAAAGATTAATAAATAAATGCAAAACAAATTGTGATAGGTATTTTAATAAATAACCAATAAAATGCTATAGCTTTATAGAGAAACGGAGAAATAATTTAGATTGGAGACAACAGCCAAAGGTTTACTTTAAGAAATAAAGCTTAATATACTTCATAAAACAGGTGAATTTCCTAATAGGTGAGTATATCTGGACTTCTGCATATTATAATGTTTGAAGGAGTGTTTATTCAGAAGCTTCAAATACTGATTTGGATTGATTTTCAAATTAAAGCTGTCACCACGCATTACATTTTTCAGAGACAGCCCAATACTTAAAACAGTGGCATTTTAATGCATTTTATCACACAACTAAAGCTCTTTTGTGTAGACCAGGTTTTATCTTAATCTAGTCCAATTAACAAGAATGCTTTATTCCTGTACCTTGCACAATAACAGTAATGATAAAGAAGAGGAGGATGATAATGGTCGCAGTGAACAGTTACTGAGTGTTTTTCAGGTATCAGGCAGAATGCTAATGCTGTTATGCTATACATGTAATATCTTTTTAATCCCACGTAATTCCAGAAAGCAAATTATATCAGTATCTCTTCTTTATGGATAATAACATTGAAACAAATATTACCTCACCTACAGATAAGTCCTACTTTAAGAACTTTAAATATATGAAAGGTGATATCTGCACATAAGATAAAATGAGCAGCGACTGTTTGCTTTCTAAAAGTTTGTTCAGTTATCAACATTTTTTGCAACTACTTTTGCAGACCCTGAGGTGGATGCTGAGTTATGAAGAAAATAAAAACACGCCCCTGTCCTAAGGAGACTACTATATAAGAAATATGAAAAACAAACAAATAAACAAAATAATGACAATATGATACATACAATATGAAGAATGAGAAGTAATGAAGTACAGATAATGAATAGTGCCTCCACTCCTAACAGTCTCATACACTGTTTTTGGAATTTGGGATCTCTAGTCAAACTGATTTGCCATTGGCATTTATCAGCAAAAAGTTGTCTAGAAATTAAAAACATAATCATAATATGTTACTTGGCAAAAAGTGAACAATATTTACATAATCAGAATTAATCAGCATTTTAAGAAAGTTTTTATGTTTGGTATCTTTCTCTATAAAATGGTAGTGATATTTCTGATAATAATATTTCCAAAAATAATAATTCCATGAAAAGTGGTTGCAAGACTTAAAGAATATGATGTATGGAATGTGCTTGGCAGAGTACTTAGCACACAGAGATATTTAATAAATTGTACTTATTAAAAGAAACTACTGCTCAGACACATGAGAATCTATAAAATTCTTAAAGAATGTTATTATTAGTGTAAAAAGCAAGAATAAGAAATGGCCCTTAAAAACTGTAAATCCCATAGATGAAGTTTAACATTGTCAGTAAAACATTCAATGATATAGCCAACAATAATTCCCATAGATAAAAACAGGAGATAAAATATATGAAATTAGTTAAGAGATCCAACATCCAACTAACAGGGATTAGAGAAAATAGGAGGTGGGTATTCTCTAAAAGTTAATGTGTCCTGGAACTAAAGGGCACGAGTCTCTCTATGGTCCCATGGAGAGCACAATACAATAAATGAGGAAAAATAAAACACCCACATTAAAGCATGTCATAGTAAAGCCTTACCACAGTTGGATAAGGTGCTAAAAGACTCCTAAAAAAGACAAAACAAGGCAAAGTGTCAGGCTGGAATTACACTTATGAACAGAAACACTGGAAGTTAAGAGACAATGGAACAATGACTTCAAAATTCTAAAGTATATTCTTGACCAAACCTATTATCGTTAAAGTGTAAGAGAGGGACAAAGACATTTTAAGATATCAATGATCTCAAAATTTTTGCCTCCCATCCACTCTTGATTAGTAGGTGTTGCTAAGAAGTTAAGGAATAAACTAAGAAAGAGGCAGCTATGGATTTTTAGGAAGCAGGGGGATTAATGCAGAAGAGCTGTCTAGAGAAGACTGTATTTAGCTGTATAAAGAATCTATAGTAGAGAGCTGTGCAGCCATAACCTATAGAAGAGCCCAATAGACTGCGGCAGAATGTTAGGGAGGATAGCTCCTTTTCTAGGGAGCTACTCGGGTCAGTGGGGAATAAAAACTATGTATGCAAACATGGGAATATGGGAGGTTTCCAGATGCATTTGACCATTTGGAGATTACATAACTTAAATTGTATTGAGAATTCTGAAAATAATACTAGTAGGTGTTTAGAAGATCTGTTTAAGAATTTAGGAAAAAATATATTAATTTTTACTTAAAGCACTAGACCAAAAAAAAATGAAGCAAATATAAAATTTAGGAAGAGCAATGAGTTGTATAAGAAAGGAACCATTATTGTAATATATTATTTGGTGGCAATAAGAATAAGAATAAGAAAAATGCTATTATGACTACAAGATGCCAAAAATTCCATGAAGTTGAGTCAAGTTTGGAAGGTGAAGGGAAGGATATCTAGAGGATGTAGGTGGGGAGGCACTGGGCCTACAGAGAATTAAATGTTTATCTACCATGAATTAAATCTGAAATCCTTTAATGCAAATAGCAGTATAAGCAAATCATTTTGAAATATAGAACAGTTGCTTCTGAGAAGTCGGTCTGGGCAATGCGATGTCATGGAAAGAAGTCTATTCCTTTTTGGTATGAGCCTGATAACATTATTTGGAATTTAAATGATGTGTGTGCTTATATTATTCTAATAAAAATTTTAAAATACATTTAAAAATATTAACAAAAATTGTCGCTGCCCAGAGGAATAAATTAATCATAGGTTTTGGGGTGCCTGGCTGGTGCGGTCGGTTGGGCAGCCGGACTCTTGGTTTCGGCTCAGGTCGTGATCTCAGAGTCGTGGGGTCATGGGATTGAGCCCCTCTTAGAGCTCCATGCTCAGCCCAGACTCTGCTTGAATTTCTCTCTCTTCCTCTCCCTCTGCCCCTCCCACTTGTGCTCTCTCTCTCAAATAAATAAATCAAAATCTTTTAAAAAATTTAATCATAAGTCTTGACCTGCTCACCTTTATTTGTTTTTAGGCTCCACACCCAGTGTGGAGCCGAGGCAGGGCTCGATCTCATGATCCTGATATCAACACCTAAGCAGAAACTAAGAGTCAGATGCTTAACCAGCTGAGTCACCCAGGTGCCCCATGACCTGCTCACCTTTATTCTTTAAGTAACTAAATCAAGTTTACCTTCCGTAAGTGCTAAGTTTAATGTAATTAAAGGACCTGTACCCCCACTCTCCACACCTAACACCCATATACACCAAACCTATTTTCACCTGCCTTCAGATGCTGAAGATGTCATTAATGGACATAAAATCCTTTTTGGTACAATTAAAGATAACATACCTTTCTTTTTTTTTTTTTATTTGATAGAGAGAGACACAGCGAGAGAGGGAACACAAGCAGGGGCAGAGGGAGAGAGAGAAGCAGGCTTCCTGCTGAGCAAGGAGCCTGACGCGGGGCTCAATCCCAGGACCCCGGGATCATGACCTTAGCCAAAGGCAGACGCTTAATGACTGAGCCATCCAGACACCCCAAGATAACGTACTTTAATTCAAATGCATTTATGGTTTCTCTCAGATACGAATGCATTTCCTTGGAACAGTAATTATTCAGCAAGTTAGCCTGATGAAGTTGTTATATGAGATGGTTCAACATTTCCAGAATGTTATCTGTGATAATAATTTTGGAAAAAGAGAACCCAGCACATAATTGGAGCTTTGCCATGCCAGCTAAGCATTCAGCTTTTAGTACAATGACCTCATCTCTGATGACATATCAGAATCACCTGAGCTCAAAGAGAGCGGAAAGTTAGGTGTCAGAGGTCATCCCTAAAAGCAGAAAAGTCTCCAATGCAGTTTCCTTCTTTTAGGGAGAACTGTTGCCCCCAGAGAAGCTACTCAAGGACAGAAGTCTGACTCAGAGATTTTTATGAGGTCTAGTATCAAAAAAATTACCTGCAGCAACTAGATCCCTTTAGTGCTGAATAAAAATATGAAGAGAAAAACTGGCAGAAAGATATGAAGAGAGAGAGAGAGAAATTTTCCAGTGTTTGTGATGCTGAAAATATAAAGATAGGTGAGTGGCCAATGGGCCATCCATAAGCCAAGCCAAAATTATAAGGAAATAAACAGTATGAATGAACAGAACCTATGAGATAAGAGGTGCAATTTTGAACATCGTATTTCAAGAGAGGGCAGAAGTTTTGATACATTCATCATGTACTCACAAGGGCCCAACAAAATGTCAAGAAATAGAAAACGAGATGGCACAGAAATACTGCCAGTCCAGTTGAAGTTGGTGATCACTAATCTGCCCTTATTCTATTCTTAACTTTGTCAACATAAAGGCTTGGGAAAGTCATTGGCCAATCTAGGTCTTTGTTTCAAAAATGCAATCAAACACACATTCCTGTCATTCTCTGTGATGTGAAGGAGCTAAATCGTGCCCCAGTTCATCCATCCAGCACATAACAATGTTATTCATCATTAGTAAATCATTGCATATGAGGCTTGAGACAGAAAGTGAAAAGATTCACAAGGCACATTCCCGCTCACAAGTGCTTCGGGGTCTTGGCAGACAAAATGCATTCTTACAAGAATCAGAGACTCTGCATCCAAGCATTGTATTGACTATAATAGTTTCTTTCAGTTAAGAAGACATAGTAAGTATATAATTGATGATATTTTTCTAGCCCTCAAATCAGTGTTTCTCAGGGCTTTGGGGAACTTAATGAATGATGAATGCTGTCTGCTATTTTTCTTCTAGTGCTGTATGTTTCCTATCAGATTTCCTACTGCAGCATTTTGATTATTTCTGTTTTGAAGCTTCTTCCTCCAAATTGCTTTTTGGGGCGGGGATCTGCAAGGAGATAAAAGTATGGTTTGTAATCTTACAGAGTGATTCAGAGATTAGAGCCCCAGCACTGAGTCCCTTGCTTATATCCTGCTTACCTTGCTGTATGAAACTCTGTTCAAAATGTCCAGGGTTCCATCTGTGATGGTAACACAGGAGAGCAGAGAACCATTTGTTGGAACTTTGAAATGTCATCTGTCTTTTGTTGCTTTTCCTCTGATGTAAGCATCTAACCTTTAGTACAGGAATATCAATGTCACTTCAGGAGTTTTAAAAATAGAATTGTCTAGGCCTTATCTTTGGATATTTAACTGGTCTTGGGTATGTCCAAAGTATGTGTGTTTGTTTTTCCAAGTTTTCCATGTGGTTCTCATGTGTGGTCAGGATTGAGATCTCACTAGGCTAAGTGAGTAAGTTGTAGAAATTATAGAATACTCTGGAAAAAGAGGGCAAAGCATCTTCTCTGATTAAGAATTAATGTTAATGTTTTTTAACATTAAGAATGTTAAAAAACATTAAGGAATGTTTTTTGCTTTAAAAACATTCCTCCAAGATTTGCTAAATGAAGAATTCCCAGTAATATAGAGTGGAGAAGGAGGTACATTCAAGAGGGGGTGGATTAATAATGCTTACGATTGGGAGGAGAGTGGGAATGGGATGGAGAATGGAGTTTGGGTGAAGGTTCTTTATAATCTGAGATTTCCACAGGGTATAGAAATCGCATGCAAGATTTCTGTATGAAGCTCTCCTTAACAGGGCTTAAGAAAAATTAGGTATATTTAAAGTCACTGCTGATATTTTGCAGGTCCCCTTAACATTGCACTTGCTATGAGTGTGATTCAGCAGAGGGCCTATGGGCCAGTGCTAATTTGCATGCCTGATCCCTTGATGCTAACAGAGGTCAAAGTTTTGGAATGCTTCCTCTATGAGTAAGACTAAGCTGAAATACAGATGAGTTTTTTTATTTTTGGAAATAGGCATGTTTTTCAGAGTGGTAATATCCTGTTCAGATGTTGATTAGCTGGCTGTCTGATTCTGGGCTGAGAGCTGTCAATGGTTCAAAGAAAGCAAAATTATCTTTATGGTCCACCCTCTTTTTCTTTCTTTCTTTTTTCATCCTCTTTTCTAATGCCCCTCCCTCTGGAATTATCCTGTCCCTTGGGCTTCCAGTATCTGTTTGATCTTGCTCTTTCCTTCATCCCAAGCTGCGTGACTTCCCTTTCTCATTGTTTCTGGGTTTGTCAGAAGTCTGAAAATTTCTGATGGCAGAATAGCACATGCAGCATCTGGAGACTGAAGAACTGTGTAAAGTTAAAGGAGGAGTTTGGCTTGAGGCAAATCCCTTGTGAGCAGTCAAGAATGCCATTCATTTCTAATTCTTGCTTCTCTAAACCCACAGGAAATAAATATGAATAATATAGCCAGAGGATAGAGCTCTGGATCCTTAATGGTGGTTCCCTGATGTGGGAAATCACCCTTTCTTTTCCCACCTGATACAAATAGCCGTTTTAATTTATCTCTGAGGCAGAATTGAGGGTGACTGCCTTTTTTTTTTCCGGCTGCTGCAGAGGGAAGAGAGGGTCTCCTGAGTGTGTTTTCCCATGGAAGGGCTTTAGCTAAAGAGAAAAGCCTGCTGATTGTATACTTAATTTACATGCATTGTAAAGACTGCTTCTTTCCGCTGCTAATTGGTGTGTGGTCCATTTATGTTGTGAGTCCTGGAGCAGCTCCTCTCCTGGTCAGTCATTTAAAGAAGCAGAGCCTGGGGAAATCATCCAACTCGGCAGAGGAATGAAACTGTCGGAAGAGTAATGAACTGAGAACTTGTACGTACACAGTCACTAAAATGAATTTTAATTTAGTTTCAGATGCATAATATCTCCGTTAATTTAATCGCCATTTGGTTCTTCTGTAAGATTCTGGGTGAATTATGTTCTTTTACAATTGCTTAGGACACAGTGTTTTTTTTTTATTTTTCTGAATAAAAATTTCTAAAACCTAGACGGTTGTCCTAAAGTCCTGAAGGACATGTAATCTTCTTTTTGAGGATTGGGCTCTCCTGGAGCAATATAATGTACTATAGTGACTCTAATCCTAAAGCTCTCCAAACCAGTTCCTGAGTGTGCTGGGCACTTAAGGATTATCTGCCCTTAGGTATTTAGAGGTCTCCAGTGTTTATTTCTGTCAGCTTCACCTTATTTGACGTCTCAACTTGTTTTACATCAAGTCATTTTGGGAGTGGTTATTACTAAACTCCATTGTTCAACTTAATAAAAATCTGCATAATGTGGAAAAAATTCTCAAGTTTGAAACCAAATACCTGTTTGGGTTCTATTTACCAACAACAATTTGTGTGGCGAGTTGATTAATATTGAAAACCCCTCTTCTCTTCACTGTATAATAGAATTAGTATGATTAAATGAGATATTATATTTAGAGTATCTAGCACAGAGGCAAGCCCATGGCAAGAGCTAAACAAGTAGTCAGTTTTACTATTACTTCTACAGCTACTGTGAATTAAAGTGCTAGGATGGCTTTTGACTAGAGAGGCATAAGAAACAACTTTCTGAGATGATAGATATGTCCTAGGTCTTGATCTAGGTGATGGAAATGCTCTCCATCTCTGCCCAAGTCATTTATTTATGTAAAAGTTCATTAAGCTGTGGACTTAAAATTTATGCGTCCTACTAATTTTAAAAATGTGTTTTGTGAAAGCAGTTTATTATCACTTAATTGCTCTGACTTCAGAATCTTCCTAAACGCTAATGGGATCATCTTAATAAAACTGATATATTAGTAGAGTATATAAATAGAAACCAGTGCAGTTAGAAGACAATGTATTTGCCCATATGTATGAGTGAGAAGGTAGCAGTTTAAAATAACATGTAGTTTGCTTAGGTTATAAAAGTATTCTATTTTCACTGCAGAAAATTGGAAAAGGAAAATTTAAAAGCTCACAACCAAGGTAATCAGTCAGAGAAAATAACTCACAATGTCATCATTTAGAGAGAACCAGTGTTAACATTTGCTAAGTCATCTTTTTGCACATATACATATATACTGTAATGCGTCATGCTGGTGGAACATACTATTTTTACTTAACAACGTATTATATTTCCTGTATTTCAGATACTTCCATATGATTTTTAATGTCTGCAGAGAAGTTCATCGTATGAAAATACAACTTATAAATTCTTGCTCTGACATTTAGATTAGTTCTCTTCTTGATTTGACTTAATTATAGTTATCTTGCAATAAACTTTTTTTGTAAAAAAAACAAAACAAAACTGAGTGTACCTACCTAGAAAGAGAATTGCTGGACTAAAATATATGTACATTTTAAAACTTTTGATAGCTGCATCCAAATTACCCTTCCAAAAACTTACAGTTATTTACATTCCTGCCTACAGTGAATCACAGGCCATTTGCTCACATGCTTGCCAGTGCTGAATACTAAAAAAAACTAAACTCTGCCAAAGCAATAGGCAAAATGCAATATTTTAGATTATGCCATTTTAGTTCCTAGTGAGGTTAAACTTTTTAAATATGTATTTTACCTTTTATAATTCCTATATATATGTTTGTTTCCCTTATCACAGTCTTCATGTAATTATAATTAAGTAACATGAGCCTGTTACACAGTTAGGGTTTGGGGATTTTACCTGGAGAATGAGCATTCTAAGTGAGTTGCACCATGATTTGGTCCAAGGACAATATCTGGTTAAAACTCTACATGAGATCACACTCTTGTAATTCCCCAGCAACACAACTCAGTAGAGGCTTCCCTAATGAAGATAGTGGTTCTCTTCTTCTTCAATGAAATACAGGTGTCAAACCTCCACAAACCCTGAGGGATTTTTAAATGGAAAATGAAGTGATCCTCCTCCATCAGCTCTGTTGGGGAACAAATTGTGAGACCCAAACATAGCAGACAGCTTTTTCCTTCTCTTTTTCTGACCACTATTTTGGAGATTGGTAGCAACCATTGAGCTAAGGACAAAACCAGAATATACTAAATATCCTGAAGGATTGCCCCCAATATATGCTGTTTGGGAATTTGTGCATAGCAGTGGGAACAGGGACCAAAAAAAAGGGCTATCCTTTGAGTGTACTGAATCCCAGTAAATATTTTGGGGGGGGGGGTCCCTTCCTGCATAACACTTTGATTAAATGGTGCAATATAAAATTCATGGGCCTTGTGAGGTATAGTGATTTATTGATAAAGAGTCAGCAAAATGGATAAAGAAGAAGCATGCATTCAATTTTATACTGTCCTATCCATCAGCACATGTGAAGAATCTTTGTGGTATTCAAGCACCATCTTCTCCTGCACAGTCCAACCATCCATCTCTCTCCCTCTCTCTTTCTCCTTCCCTCTCTCCCTGCTTTCCCCTTTATGTCAACTCTGCAGTTTCCGGCTAACTTCACATCTTCTAAGACAAGAAAGGTAGTAACACTGTTACTGCTCACAGTGACATGGCTTGTTGGAATCTGTTTGTGTTGCAATAATAGAGATCCTCTTGCTCTGCAATTCCTAATCTCATTGACTTAATGCTGGCTACATACTCATGATGCTGCATCATCCACCCTATCACCAGTGGCCACTGACTTCCAGGGACTCTCTCAAGGTTTTTACTTTGCTTTAGTGATGATGCCCACAAAGGCAGTTTTATCCAGAGCATGGAGGAACATGTGAATAATAATTTATTTTCCTGCCATGTTAAATTGATCATTCGGAACGTCCTAGCAGAAAGGTAAAACCACATCTTTCTTTAAACTCTTCAAGCCATGATCACTGTGTTCCTAGAATGACCTCCTTCAATTTTGATGATACCCCTATCATCTAGTTGAGAGGCCTGAGGGCAGAGTGAGAAAAGTGGTCCATTCATACGAGGAATGTCTATCCCTCTAATCATCATGGACTGAGACCAACTCAGGAGAGAATAATGTCCTCAATACAGACATCAGAGAAGGTAGCAGAAAAGCCCCTGTGGTTACACAGCAATGGTTTTAAATCCCTTGGAGGAGATAGACAACAGCCACTCCTGGAAGACTGCTACACACTGGGGGTGGAGCTGGCAATTGGTATGGAGTGAGAGCCTTGGTTTCAGCACTGGAGGGTACATGGGTTAAAGATATCTGTCCCCGCTCCCGCTGTCCCCACTCCTGTGGCTCATGTGTCCTGCTGTCAGAACACAAACTGGTGAGAACCAACACATAAGACATATGTGTAGCCTAAACCCTAAGGGTCAGCTGTGGATCATCCCATCGGTAGCCCTTAGCTCATCCTACGGGCAATGTGAGTGAAACTCACCCCAAATCAGCACATGGCAGCCCAATTTCACACAACCTTGGGGAAAACAAAAATTACACTAGATAATATGAGTAATCTGATTAGTGGTCTGCCTTTGTTAGCAAAGATATTAATGTTTTTGTTTTCTTTTCTGGTCACAAAATTGGTATCTGCTCATTTAAAAAAGTGGACAAATTTTAAATGTAGCAAAAGAGAAGTCAATGATAATGGCATAATTCAGTGTTAATGTCTTTAGTGTGCTTTGAAAAACTAAGTAAAGATAATATTGGATTATAACCCCCAAAATAAGTAAATATATATGAGCCCATAGTAATATAAAAATGAATACATTAGTACTGCAGGAGGGATCTTTCCTACAGAAGTACTCCAGATAATATTTGTAACATACTCCTCTTTAGGCAGTGTGGCTTCATTCTCTTTGCCTGAATGCAAGCTCTGCTTACTCACTTTAAATGAATACAGTATGGCGGGGCGCCTGGGTAACTCAGTTGGTTAAGCATCTGACTCTTGATTTCAGCTCAGGTCTTTATCTCAGGGTCTTGAGTTCAAGCCCCACACTGGGCTCCACACTGGGTGGGGAGCCTACTTAAAAAAAAAAGAAACAAAAATAAGTAAATGAATAGAGTATGGAATAAAAAAATGGTAACTTCACAGCAAAGAAACTTGCTAAACACTATCTCAGCCAGGTGATCAAGATTAATATCATCAATGATAAGTCACTGTTGTTAAGTTGATAAGTCACTTGTTATCATGTACCGCCCAATATGACATAATGAGAAGGGCACTTCCCCTCTATGGTATGCTTTCAAAAAACTCCATAAACTGAGACTAATTATGAGAAAACATCAGACAAACCCAAATTGGGAAACATTCTAAAAAGACCTGACAAGTTTCTTCAGATTTTTTTAAAGACTTGAAAAAACAAAACAGAAGACATAGAGAAATACTCATAGATTCGAGAAGACTCCAGAAGCATGGTAGCCAAAGGCAATGTGGTATCCTAGATTAGATCCTGGAACAGAGAAATGATCTTAGTGAGAAAACTAGTGAAAGCTGAATAAAGTGTGTAGTTCAGTTAATATATTGTGACACTGTTAAATTCTTCACTTTGAAAATGTACCATGGACTATATGATATCGTTAGGGGAAGCTAGGTGAAGTGTACACAGAAACTCTATACTTTTCTATAAATTTAAAATTATTCTGAACCAAAAAGATTAAAAAAAAATGTTAGTACATTTCTTGACAGCTTTTTTCCTGCAAATATTCTTTTCATACAAAAGAAATGTTTGTGTTTTCTATGGGATTGGCCACTTATAATCTTATATGTGTTTTAATATTATTAAAAGTTTTCTAAGAGCCTTTAATGGGAGCAGAACATTCTAGTATATGAACAGTTGAATTTACTTAACTCTTTCAATATCACTAAACACAGAGATTTTCGTAATTTTTTTCATCATCACAAGTTATTCTGTGATTAAAACATTTTGTGCAGAAATCTTCATTTGCCATTGGATTTATTTATTTAGACAAATATTTCAATAAGTAAGCGTGATAAGCCAAAAAGAATATGAACTTAGATGAAAAGGTTTCCAATATATGTTATATACTTCCTTTGCAGAGGGTTTATTGACTCATTTTAAGAGAAATAAGTGATATCTAGAAGAAACTAGAATATCAGGAACAAAATGAATGAGAGAGTCAAATTGTAAGAAAAAGGAGAAAGAGAAAGTTGTATTCCCTTAGTAGGAGGTGAAGTATTCCAGCCCAGCAGGTATTACAGACTTTGGAGAACTATTAAATGCAGGGGCCCAAGAGAAGAAAGGAAGTAAAAATAAAATCAATCTTTTTTTAAGATTTATTTTTTTATTTGAGAGAGAGAGCTCACCTGTGCGTGCATGTGAGAGAGGCGAGGGGCAGAGGGAGAGAATCTCAAGCAGACTTTCCGCTGTGTGGAGGCCAACGTGGGGCCCGATCCCCACAACCCGTGAGATCACGACCTGAGCGGAAACCAAGAGTCTGACACTTAACTGACTGAGCCACCCAGGTACTCCAAATCAATTTTTTTTTTTAAAGGAAAATATGTATTGCTCAGTTTCCTAAATTTTTTCAAGGGGATTTACAAACACCCACTCATCCAGTTTCAAGTATATTGAATACAGCAGGACTGGCACCTGATCCAGGTTCTACCAATTATAACTCAGGTTGAGTCAGTGCTTGTCTCAGCCTTTGTTTCCTCAAATTAAAGGAGACAGCATTAAAGTAGCTATCTTTGAAAATCCTTTCCTTTAACATTTCTAGGCTGGTAATCACCACTGATGTGTTTATGCTTCTAAATTTGTAGAGAAATATTTGATTAACTCTTCCTATGAAATGGAGGGGTTGGCATATGGGATCTTTACTAAATCTTTTTCTCATGTTTTCCCTTTGACTATGGAGTTTGAGGAGCTACATGCATTGCAGGCTTCCAGTTAATACAAGGGACTGTGATCCTTCTACCCATCTTCTCTGAATGCATTCAGTTAAAACATGCTATGCACTCCATTTGTTGTGGCTCTTCCACTGGATTGACTACCTACCCCCTAGCTTTAACAATCATTTTGTCTTTGTGTGATTACTTTATGAGAGCATGGGACAAGTAGACCTTGGGCATTGTGCTAGGACCTAAGAATTTCTCATTAGACTCTACTTACTTTATTTTTTGTAATTTTTTTTTTTATTTTTTAAAGATTTTATTTATTTATTTGTTTGAGAGAGAGATAGAGACAGAGTGAGAGAGCAGGGTAGGAGCAGAGAATCTCAAGCAGACTCCGTGCTGAGCACAGAGCCTGAGCTCAATCTCACCACCCCAAGATCATGGCCTGAGCTGAAACCAAGAGTTGGACACTCAACAGACTGAGCTACCCTGGTGCCCCTCTATTTACTTTAAATTAAACCTTTTGTGGGCTATTAAAATTTGGACAAATAAAAGCCGAATTCTCTATGATAGAGATAGAGTAATATCACCACCTACTATCTGACTTCTATGGAGTACTGTCACCACGTACAAGTATCCTCTTTTCCCTCTGCATATCCAGTTCCATTGCTCTTTTCAATGCTCTGTCCAAATCTTTCTGTTGCCCTGAGTTTTCTTTAGTTTTTGTTGTTGTTGTGTTTTTCTTTTCTCCATGTTCACATAAATCTTAACTGCCTTTCTTCCTCTTCTTATTCTTCTTTTGTCTTGTTTTGAAAGTAAAGCTTAACCAGAGACTTACCACATGCTGGTTCATGTGTGCCTGGTAGGGGTGTGGTTATATAATAGATCATTGCTTCCTGAGTCATGAAACCCTGGACTTGAATCTCAGCTCTAACATTCACTAACTAAGGGACTTTGGGCAAGTTACACAACCTTACAGACCTGCATTGTTCCTTCTGTAAAATAGGGAAATAATTCCTTTGCAGACTTGTTGTGTGGCTTAAGTTAGATATTCACCATATAAAATGCCTTGTTCTAATAAGTGTTCAGTTTTATTTCTAACTTTCCCTCCCCTAGTTGATTATTGTCTTATAAAGTTTTGGTTGAACAAGAGATATTGGCAACACTGAAAGCCTTTTGGAAAGTCAAGTGTCACAAATTTAGCATAAATCAAACACTTGGTCCAAAGTTGGGGTTCAGTTTCTAAAAATTCTGCTAAATAAGTTTTGCCACATTAAATCAGGTTACTCTCCTGCCTTGTTGTCGTTTTGATTTTGGGTTTTTTTTGTTTTTTTTGTTTTTTTTTGCTTTAGTGACTTTTCCCCATCTGTACCTAACACATTTTAGTTAGTTTCTTGTTCTTAATATTCAAACTCCCATTTCAACACCTTTATTCTGTTAAAAACTAAGCTGGCTGTGGATGGGTCATCATTAACTGGACTAGGAAGTCTGCGGAATGCAGAGTGCTCTGTATTTATTAGCAGGGGTCTGAACTGCCAACCTTACAAGGAATGTGGCATGTGCAAAGTGTAATTATAATCTTGTTTTGATAGATTCTAATGGAGTGTAATTACATATTGTGCACCTAGTGTTCTGATGTTAATTACATTCCCTTTTGCTAGAGGCTACTAAGTTCCCCCAAATGGCCAAAGACAGTGTCTGGCTAAAAAAAAAAAAACAGAATAGTTGCAAGTAGTAGATGTCTACATTTACCTACTTTAAGGACTTCATTTGGATGCTATTCATAGGTGGTAATCAGTCCTGAAATTTGACCCACGAGAGCTAAAATCTCCAAGTGGTCAAAATAATATGATAACCATGGTTTTATCAGCACATTAAACTCTATTTGTTCTAATTCCAGCTGTGAGGATTATGTATTATATTGTTCAAGGGCACATTTCCTTGCTTACAGGAGCAGAGAATGCTCTTTTAAACTGTAACAGTGGCAAATGGCTAAATCTCCTTCATGGCAAGAAAGTTTAGTCTTTAAATATTTTACCTCCTCAGTCACAAAGGACCATCTTCCTTGTCAAGAGATTAGAAGACCACAAAAGATTCTGTTTTTGGAAATTATTTTATTTCCTTGTGTTTGAGACAACTAGCTGAGGTTTCTGATTAAGCCATGCCTATGACAGTTTGATATATACTCTTGGTATTCATTTTGTGTTGTTGCCCAGTTTATAACAATATAATATTAATAGAAAAATAATGTTATTGAATAAAAATTTAATTACAGATAAGGAGATGATATTTACACTACAACAAGATTCCTACAAATTGCCAAGAAATAACTAAAATGTCCAAAAGAAAAATGATCAAAGAATGAAAATAAGACAATTAACAGAGAAGAAAATGTAATAGTCATCAGACAAATAAGATAGTCACATTCAGTATTGATCATGGGCTTACAAAGTACCAATGAGATATCACTTTTACCCACCAGAGCAGCAATTAAAAAAAGAGAGAAGAGAGAAAGAGAGAGAGAGAAATAAGATCTATTGCTGGTAAGGATATGAAGAAAAGTATTCTCTCATGAATTTCTTTTGGAAATATAAATTTCTTTTGGAAATGCAAACTTTTTACAAAAGTATGAAACAAAACTTAATAGAATTAAAAATATCTTTTTTTAGAAAGGATTTTATTCATTTGAGAGAGAGAGAGACAGAGGAGGAACAGGAAGACGGGCAGAAGGAGAGGGAGAAGCAGACTCCCTGCTGAGCAGGGAGCCTGACTCGGGGTTCTATCCCAAGACCCCAAGATCATGACCTGAGCCAAAGTGAGGTTCTTAACCAACTGAGCCACCCAGGTGCCCCTAGAATTAAAAATATCTTTAACTCCAATAACCTCACTCCTAGAAATCTATCCTAAAGTGATAAAGGCCCTAGTCAAAGGCTTTATGCATATGCATGTTTATTAAAGCAGTGTCCATAGTAGAAATAAGTAACCATGAACAAATGACTATCAATATGAGAGTGACTGAATAAACTATGTACAACCACAATATTGAATATCATATAGACATTAAAAAGAAAAAAATAAAGTTGTATCATTTGATA
Organism: Halichoerus grypus; assembly: GCF_964656455.1. Taxonomy (NCBI): domain Eukaryota; kingdom Metazoa; phylum Chordata; class Mammalia; order Carnivora; family Phocidae; genus Halichoerus; species Halichoerus grypus. The sequence goes on from NC_135713.1 coordinate 181,598,103, forward strand.
TGGATCAATTTCTTTTAGTTATTACTGAATAAGCAACATAAAACACAATTATAATATTCCATTTAAAATAAATTTTAAAATAAATATGCATATTTACACAGATGATTATGTACATTACATTTTCACTTTGTATGAATATTTGTCAAATGTACAACTTCTAACAGTAGTATTTGTATATGGTTAAATGAGCTGGTAGCAAAGTATAGAAAAAAGCAAGACTGAACACCATGTTTTTACTTATTTTTTTATTTTTTAATATTTTATTTATTAGAGAGCGAGACACTGAGAGAGGGAACACAAGCAGGGGGAGTGGGAGAGGGAGAAGCAGGCCTCCCACGGAGCAGGCGGGGCTCGATCCCAGGACCCTGGGATCATGACCTGAGCCGAAAGCAGACGCTTAACGGCTGAGCCACCTAGGCGCCCCTGAACACCATGTTTTTAAAAGGGGTTGTCTGAGACAAACCATAAGAGACTCTTAATTTCAGGAGACAAACTGAGGGTTGCTGGAGTGGAGGGGGGTGGGAGGGATGGGGTGGCTGGGCGATGGACATTGGGGAGGGTATGTGCTATGGTGAGCGCTGTGAATTGTGTTAAGACTGATGAATCACAGACCTGTACCTCTGAAATAAATGATACGTTATATGTTAATAAAAAAATTAAAGAAAAAAAAAGTTCTTTATACTTTTTTTTTTTTAAAAAGAGGGTTGTCTGTGGGATGGGGTGAGGGAAGGTGGAAGTGGGTGGAGGAGAGGAAAAGAAGGAAGTGTGGAGTAAACAAAGAAAAAGTACTACAATCAGATAAAAACAACGTGTAATATGACACTATGTCAATAACACATATGTGAGTACTTACATGTTTACAAAATTAGAAAAAAAAAGAGGGCATTAACCCATATCTATTGATATGTATATGCTATATTCTCAAGTTAGTAAAACTAAGTTATTCAAAATTCAAGACAGTGGTTATCTCTTGGGAGCATCATGGCATTGAGTCAGGATAAGAGGTAGGAAATGTAATTGAAGAAGGGTACCTATGGTTTCCAAAGCTTTTAACAACATTAATTTTAATATCTTATGTATACCTGCAACATAATGGTTTGTCTATGTGAAATGTAACATAATATTAAAATGCAGTTTTTCATGTAATATAAAAACAAGCAGCTAGGTGATGTATATGCATGATTTTTTGAAAAATAAAAATGAGCAAACAGAAACCTAAAACTTCTTAAAACACACACACGCACACACAGTTTCAGAAGTTACATGTATTCCAGGCTTCTAGTTAATATGCAGTTCAAGAGCATGGAGAAGTTGTGGAAGGAATCTGGCAAGGACTTTTTTTTTTTAATTTTATTTATTTATTTGGTCGAGTGAGAGAGCACAAGCAGGAGGAACAGTAGAAGGGAGAGGGAGAAGCAGGCTCCCTGCCAAGCAGGGACCCCGCTTGATCCCAGGACCCTGCGATCATGACCTGAGCCAAAGGCAGACGCTTAACCATCTGAGCCACCCAGGCGCCACTCTGGCAAGGATTTTAACACTGAATGGAGTTTGGGAATGAAGTAGAATGGGATTTAATGAAGGGAAAGAAATGCTGTTGTTTTGCCTTCGTACACTTTTGTATCGTATTATCTCTTTTGTGTAACAAGCATTAGTCATACCAGGGTTGCAATTTGGAAGAAAAAAAAAACAACTTTAAGGGAGAACGTTACAAAAAAAAAAAAAGGGAAATGTATGTAATAGGGAAGACGAGGTTGAAACACAGCTTAAAATATTTTTCAGCCTTTAATTTCAGCTCAGAAATCCCCTCTTTCTGACAGCCTTCCTTGTATTTTCCCTCTTTTCCTCAGATCAGTATAGATTAATCCTTATCACTCACTGCTGCTGGGTCAACCAATGTAATTATTGGAATTATAATAACCTGTCTGTTTCCTTCACTAGAATTGGGATTCCAATGTTTTACATTCTACTTGTTCCTAGCTTCTAGCCTAATGCCAGAGTCCCTGCAGGAACACAATAAATTCCTGAGGACTTTTATATCACTTATAAATCAGTGGACTTGCTATTTCCTGAACCAGTTCAATTAACCCTATTCCATCCACAAGCAACCTCCTTAAATCAGACCACTAATCAGGGGAATCTATCTGGAAGATAAAAAGTCAGATTGATGAGGAGGGCCTGGGTGGCTCAGTCAGTTAAGCGTCCAACTCCTGATTTGGGTTCAGGTCATGATCTCATGGGTTGTGAGACTGAGCCCCACTTTGGGCTCCGTGCTCAGCGGAGAGTCTGCTTGAGATTCTCTCTCTCCCTCTCCCTCTGCCTACCCCCCTTGCTCTTTCTTTCTCTCTAAAATAAATAAATATTCTTAAAAAAAGAATCAGATTGGTGAATAGGTCTTAAAAGCTAAAAATATATTCCTACTATTAGAAAAAGCCATGAAAATAAATAACCCCTGCTGAACCTAATAGTGAGTTATATATGGGGAGAATATATGGATATACATCATAACATGCATGGCTATATCAAATACACTTCTCAGATATGTTAATATCATTATATGCAAAATGATAATTTCAGCAAAACATTTTTGCTTATGACAGATATTTTTCTACATTATCTCATTCAGATCAGTGCACTATTATTATCTTGATTTGACAGATAAGAAAACCTAGGCAAAGACAGGTTAACTAACTTGTTAAAGATTATCAAGCCAGAAAATATCAGAACTCAGAATTTAATTCAGGTAGCCTCATGGTCTATGCAATGCTACTTCTAAATATGAAAAAGGGATTTTAAAGGTTAAAAAAATACTTTTTAGTTTTCCTCCGTGTGTAAATAATAAGCTTAATTTATAAAACATCTTATTTAAACATTTCTATATATAACATTTCAAAAGGTTTATGTTAATTGGAAAAAATCTGTCACTTTTATAAGTTGAATAAAGGCAAAGAGTTTTTTAATTGAAAATGTTTTTAAGAATTCCTCTTATAGAAACTTTCCCTCAAACTAGGATTTTCTTCTATGACCTCTTTGACATCATTAGTCACCACTCAAAGAGTTCCAATCAAGGCACTTGGACCTGCCCTCCCCACCCCGTGTTCAATGTCATCTTTTTTTAAAAGATTTATTTATTTTTGTGAGGGACAGAGGGAGATGGGGAGAGAGAATCTCAAGCAGACTCCCTGCTAAGCATGGAGCCCAAGGCAGGGCTTGATCTCATAACCCTGAGATCATGACCTGAAATGAAATCAAGAGTCAGATGCTTAACCGACTGAGCCACCCAGGCGCCCCTCAATGTCATCTTCGTATTCCAATCATTTTATTTTATCAAAAGTTTACTGGAAATACAAATGCTTCTTAAAATATGTTTATGAGCAGTTTAGCCTATTTGTCCTACTTCTGTGTATGCATTTGCCCTACCCTATAAATGTGGTATTATGCCAGTCTTTAAAGCACAGAAAATAGGTGAAAACAAGTCGCCAGCAATAACCCATGTTTCAGGTTGTCCATTCACTTGCTCACCTTACCCGTTGCTCCTTATTCTTCTCTCCTCAGCTCTTTGAGCCCCATGCCTAGCCTAAAAAAAAAAGATTGGACACTTTAGAATTCCAATAATAAATTCTACATGGTAGATCTTGAGTTAATTACATGATGCTCATATCAAGTGTTTCTTTTTTTTTTTTTTTTTTTTTTTTTTTTTTAACATTTTATTTATTTATTTGACAGAGAGAGAGAGATAGCGAGAGCAGGAACACAAGCAGGGGGAGTGGGAGAGGGAGAAGCAGGCTTCCTGCCGAGCAGGGAGCCCGATGTGGGACTCGATCCCAGGACCCTGGGATCATGACCTGAGCCGAAGGCAGACGCTTAACGACTGAGCCACCCAGGCGCCCTCATATCAAGTGTTTCTATACTACATTTCCTCAGGTGGTCAAAGTGTATCTTACATTTTTCAAACACTTCACCATGAAGGTCACACTTTTCTGAATGTGGTCCACTTTTTCAGTAACCTTCAAATTCAGAGCAGCAGAGAACACAGCTTTCTTTTCTTTTTTTTTTTTTTTAAGATTTTATTTATTTACTTGAGAGAGAGAGAGAGAGAGAGAAAACGAGTGGTGGGGAGTGGCAGAGGGAAAGAGAAAGAGAAGCAGAATCCCTGCCGAGCAGAAAGCCTGATGTGGGGCTCGGTCCCAGGACCGAGAAATCATGACCTGAGCTGAAGTCAGCTTAGCTGACTGAGCCACCCAGGCGCCCGAAAACACGGCTTTTAATGCAGTCTGACCAGTGCAGTGCAGTGGGATGACTATCTCCCTTCCTTACAGACAGAATCCACAGGAGGAGTCCTGTTACATGACTGCCTCACAGAGGGTACCTCGGTGTTATCTTCACTTTTCATTTGTTTATTTATCACATTCTATTACCTGCTTTTTTGTTAAGTCATCTCTGTGAGGAACATGAGGCTCCAACTCGCAGCCCTGAGATCAAGACTCCCATGCTCTACTGACACCCCTCTATCACCTGCTTTTTTTTTTTTAAAGATTTTATTTATTTACTCGAGAGAGAATTAGAGAGAGAGAGCACATGAGAGGGGAGAGGGTCAGAGGGAGAAGCAGGCTCCCTGCCGAGCAGGGAGCCCGATGCGGGACTCGATGCAGGGACTCCGGGATCATGACCTGAGCCGAAGGCAGTCACTTAACCAACTGAGCCACCCAGGCGCCCCTATCATCTGCTTTTAACCCAGATCTATCCCAGCTTCTTCCTAGACAGCTGACTATTTTTAAAGGACCAAATTAAAGTATTTTATAATACACTCTTTCAAATCTTTTCTTCAGTTACACCAGATAATAAATAGTGAGATCTCTGATCGTCATTATATGTCTCAGGTATTCCTGACACTACACAGACAGCATCTGTGTGTTTGATAAGCTTGCCTTCTGCGGTCCCTCAAGTCACTGATAAGCAAGTTGACTGGGATGCAAATAGAACTCACTGAGGGTGATTGTTCAGGCTACTTACTTATGTCATTTTTTATTCATTCATTCATTTATTCACTCAGTACACATTTTTTGAAAGCCAGTTATGTATGAGAGATTGTGTTACGTTCCAGGATCATAAATAAATAGAACGTAAGTCCCACATCCCCAAGGAATTCACAAATGAATGGGATACAAAGGAACTAAATATTATGATATGGATAAAACGTAACTAAGACAGTGTAAAAGAGACATTTCTAGAGAGAAGAGATTGATCATGTTTTTCTCTTTCCAGCAACACGGTGCCTGACACATAGAAAGCACCAAACACACATTTTATGAATGAACACCTACTGTCCTTAACTAAACAGCATGTCATTTGATTAGGGAATTTTCTTCTGTAGTAACAACTTTAAATCCCTCACATTTTTAAAGCAATGATAAGCAAACATTCCTACCACATATGGTGGGGAGTGTACCATCCCTTTGCCAAAAACTGCTGTTAAAATATCATCAACTATGGTCAAGTAAACCAAAATTTAGTTTTTTAACACCTACTGTGTGCTCCGCATATCTACATTCAATTTCCTCCTTTCTTTGCCAAAGGCACAGTGTTTTTAACTGGGAAAAGGCCTAAAACACCACCTGTGCTCCAAGATCTTCACATTTCTATCCCAAACTTCAAAATGATAAAGGATACATTCCCAGAAGATTCTTTTACTTGTGTTGCCCTAGAATGATTTCTTCACACTTTGCATCAATCAAGACTTTGAAGTACAAACAACAGAAACCAGCTTTGGCTGATTTAAGAATAAAATGAATTCATTAAAATGATCGTGCACGCATTACCAAACTGAGGGGACAGCTTTAGAACCAAGCTTTACAAATGGACACAGCAGGGGAAGCCAGGTATCGACCAGAACCACGGCCAAAATCATGCCACGAAAGTGGTAGAGTCAAGACAGGGCGACCACCCCTGCTGAGCAGTAGACAGATCCCAATGCTTGCACCAAGCACTTCCACTGGACACTTGATTTTGTTCTGTCATTGGTGCCCGTGGAAGCTTAATATGTTGCTGCTTCTATCTACTAAAACCCTTGCTAGGATGGGCCCCTCTGATTGGCCAAACCTGGGTCATGTGCCTATCTATAGCTTCGTAGCAGGAGGCTGAGATAAATGCAGTCTCTTCCACCCACAAAGGCTTATAATAGAAGGGTTGTTTTTCAAACATGAAACATGCTGGATAGTCCAAGGTGGGGAAAGCAAAAGAAAAATCTCTGATAACCTACTTGTACTAAGTGAAGTATGTGATAAAGAAAAAGAAGATTATAATTTTTGGCAAATAATACTAGAACAAAACGTGGAACAGAACATTCCAGAAAAGCATCCTCCCTGGTTATGCTAGGTATCAATATAATCAACGCTGTATATCCCTCTCTCTCTCCAAAGGGTATTTCTACGGGTCATTAGAGACATCTTCACACACAAAACACATTCCCTTAAACCTCCCAATTCTTGTGAATTTTCTGTATGTTGTGGGAAGTTGTGGAAACTTCATGGGAAGAGGTACCCATTTATGTTATGAGTCAGTATTCCGTTTTCATTGTAGATAATACAGAGGGCATAATTTTGCAAATAGGAGGAAACAAATGACACATGATTCTGCCACACCCAACCAGCCATAGATACCAGTAATGACTGTCCTAGATGTGTATAACCGTGTACATACTGTGCTTCTATAGTCATAATACAAAGTTTGTATGCATTTTTGGGTAAGTTTATGGCTTATAGCCTTATACAATATGCTGCTTTAATCCTGAATTTCTAAATTAACACCTTATTAACTGAGAAAACATTCTCAATATTAAAGTTTCTGTATTGCTTCTATATAAATATTTCTCCTTTTCTTTTCATTCTCTATCATTTTTTTTAATTGCCCACTCTTGAAATATTTTAACTTGTCTCTGCCTCCTCAGGAAAAAAAAAAATAGTTTTTTCAATATTTTTATCTTGTATGATTTTTGCATACTATCTCTGGACATTTTTATTTTCTTGAGAGGTATTACTCAAAATCAGGTAAAGAAACCAGTTGGCATTTTCACATAATTGGTGAGTTCCTCAGGCAAGAAGACAAATATAACACATCCCCTGCAGGTTGCCAAAACATTTCCCTCAGTGTTCATACCTCCAAGGTATTGAGATGGGCTCTCAACCTTCTTGTCAACCACTAGCAAACCCTACCTATCACTACTGCAAGGAGTAGCTGGGTTTTGACACCTTGAACCCTTTTGAATTTCTAGGAGGTTGGACTTTCTGGAAAACGCTTCTTTCCCTCCCTTCTCTTCTCTCACTAGGGCATGTTAAAAAGGACCAACTTGTTTCCTTATATGAAAAGAGAGTGAATCAGTTCAAGAACGGCTGTTTATAGTCTAGTAGTATGAGGTTGTGTTGCAGTCAGTAAGATATTCAAACTGGCTGAGCCTCCATTTTCTCATCTACAAAATGGGAATAATAATACAGACCTCTCTGGCTTGTTGCACGTTAACATATACCGGACCCATAGAAACTCACTCCTGAATATTTCCAAAATTCTCTTACCTGTTGTTCACTTTTTAGCTTATCATATTTACTGTGGGTTCTCCTACATAGCTAATTTTAAAAATAAAGAAAACAATATTTACCTCATCTTTGCCCTATGTTAAGGATACATACAATATATTAAACTGAAATGTATTCAAACCAACACTCTCTCACCAAGTTTTGCCTACACAATAATCTTTCAAAATATTAGCTGTTTTTCTCCACAAATAGGACATTCAGGATTTGGGTTTTTCTTTTTCTTTTTTTTTTTTTAAATTTTTTTAACTTAACAGCCTACTGTTTCATAACCCCTGCAACTTAATAATAGCTATTGTTTGTATAATGCTTTAAGTTTAAAGTCTCATTTAAGCCAGTGCATGATCTCTGCTTTATGTTTTTCTAACTACAGATTTGTCCTTGTTTCCATAAGTTGGTTAATGAGAAATGGCTTACTTACATTTCTTTGTTGGTTCCCTATAGATGTCTTTATGTAACATAGCCATATATGTACAAGTAAAGACAATTAATTTTTTTTTCACCAAAGTTAATATTAAGAACATAAAAATACTTCCAGGAGAAATGAACTAAGATCCCTACATAATTTAGCTAACTAATTCCTGTGATCGGAGGGGTAAGAACCGGCAGAACCAAAACTCAAACCCAGGACAGTGTGATTTGAAAATCTGTCCTTTCTCTAATATTTCATGTTGGTTGTCACTGGACACTAAATAGTAAAACAAAATGCCCTTCATAAACTAAATTAGGGCAAAACATCACTACATAATTCTCACACTATTTTAACATAAAAAATAACTACCCTAGAATTTGATGATGGGTATCAAAAGTCTTTCAAACATACATGTCCTTTGACAATTATCCTGGTGACAATGCTAATTGAATACATCCACAGCCAATCTCAGAGGTTTTTTTTCTTCAGATTTTTAAAATTATTGTTATGTTAATCACCATACATTACATCATTAGTTTTTGATGTAGTGTTCCATGATTCACTGTTTGCATATAACACCCAGTGCTCCATGCAGAATGTGCCCTCTTTAATACCCATCACCAGGCTAACCCATCCCCCCACTGCCCTCCCCTCTAGAACCCTCAGTTTGTTTCTCAGAGTCCATAGTCTCTCAAGGTTCGTCTCCCAGTCTCAGAGTTTGTTCATAATACCTCAGGCAGTCATGTCAGCCCTGGAGCTCAGCACTTTTCCACTTTCCATCGTAGCACCTAAATATACTTGCCTTTGCTATGTGGCTATTTGCGTTCACATATTTGGTAGCCTCTTCCTTGACTTTTTGTGAGGGCTTCACCTGATCCATAAGGGCACCCCACAGCAACTCTGCGAAGAAGTGATAGAGGTGATATTGGAAAAGTTCCTGTGACTAACATGTAAATCTGATGCTACTCTAGTGCCTAAAACTTTCTGGTGACTTCCAATCAAGTACGGATCAAGATTCTTGCTTATCAGGGCACCTGGGTGGCTCAGTCAGTTGGCGTCTGCCTTCGGCTCAGGTCATGATCCCAGAGTCTGGGGATTGAGACCCGCATCGGGCTCCCTGCTCAGCGGGGAGTCTGCTACTCCCTCTCCCCTTGCCCCTCCTCTCACTTGCTCCCTCGCTCTCTCTCAAATAAATGAATACATAAAAATAAATTTTAAAAAATGATTCTTGCTTATCTAGACCTGCCTATGTCTTTAGCCCTGTAGAACACCACCTGTCGTGTTTTCTGAGTCCCAGCTCTACTGCACCATCAATTCTTAAAATGCACTAATGCTCCCCCCACCTCAAGATACTGGCAAGTGCTGTGTCTTCTACCTCAGAAAAGCTCCAGCATTCTGCATCCCTTTTACCTTGACGATGCTTTCTTATTCTACAGTTCTCAACTCAGGAACTAATTCTTCTTGGAGAAGTCTCTCTAAATTTGAATTGCACATAAAACAAATACTTCAGGTAAACAAATACTTTAGGTATTTTAGTATAAATATGTCCCAAATATTGCATACGATGTTTTGTATTTGTGACTGTATCTCAAATTAGAACAGATCTTCCTCGTAAATACTTTCTTAGCAACTTCACTTTGAATTTTTGGCCATTATCATAATTCTAGTCATGTTTTTACAAATTACTATCTCTTTCTCCCTACCACTTTGCAAGCTCCATAAGGAAAAGACTATGTCTGTTTTGACCACCATCCTACCCCATGTGCTAGCACAATAAAAGAAGAGTAGAGGGGTTCAATGAATCTTCTAAGAACAAATGAAAAAATTAATAACATAAAAATACATATGTAAGGGTGAAATTGCAAGCTAATAGTGAAATATTTTTAATGGGATGAGAGAGTACATTTGAATTCCTAGAATCATTATTAAAGTAATAGTTTCTGAGAAAAAAAAGAAAAAAGTAATAGTTTATTTTAGTTATTATTATATTACATTAAATATTTGTTGAGTATTCTATTTCAGATACTAATTAATTTGAATAGCAGTAAGTATTTTGTGAACATTATTTCTTTTAATCATCACGACAACTCTATGATGTAGTACGTTATTAACACTTTTATAACATTAGAACACTAAGAATTAGAGAAGAAAAGTCATTTTCAACAGTCACAAAGTTGGTATGTTGCAATCTGGGTTGGAACGTTTGAGTCTAATTCCAAAGCTGGTATATTTAATAACTGTTCTATTTACATGTCATACTCAGATATACTTTTTGCAAGAAGTGGTGTTTAACTAGGTTTCCCTACTTAGGGCAGCAGAAGCTCCACTCTTTAATACCTATATAAATACTATCCAACAAAAACAGGAGTGTGTGTGTGCATCTGTGCATGCACTTATATACATGTTCATATGGTTGCACAGAACTAAAGTTTCGTTTTGTTTACTTAAGAATTTTAGAGACACTATCCAAAGTACTTGTTAAGAATAACTGTAGTCATAATCTACAAAAATATTACGTGCAAACATACATCCATACATATATACATGTACATACACACACACTGGAATATCTACAGCAGGAAAGGATGACTTTGTAAACTTACTATGTACCAATGAAGTTATGACTCTTGATGACATATAAGGAAAGCCATTTCCAAATAAAAAGACTTTAAGTTTCACGTACTTCCCTTTTATCTAAATTTAAGCCAACCCTATGATTTCTGATACAAATTTCCTTAGTACAAGTTAACTTAAGGTTACCAACAAGTCAATATTATGTTAATTGTTTTTTCCTGCTATGTATCTTGGTTGGAAAAAGATTATTCTAGATTACTTGTACTTTGGTCATTAAAAGAGAGTTATCACCATTTGCCTTGTGAGGAAAATTAGAGGTGGTTGTCAGAGCTCACCACATACCCTTTAAAGTTTGTTTCATGTCAATTCAAGCCACATGAAGCAAAACGCATTTCCTGAGATGAATGGTTAGTAGTAGATTTGTACTCCCTAAGACATGAGACTAAGTCAGGGTTATGATCTGGAAATAAAGCAACCAATGATATGGAAGCTCACAAATCCCCTGTTGGGCTACACAGTATCTTGACATTGATGTGGAATATTATTTGCCTAAGTGTGCATATGGAATTTATTTAAAGCAATAATAAATAATAGATTCGGAGTTCATCTGTGGGGAAACTGCCAATTTTTTACTATGAATATTTAGTGCATCCTGGTATTAAGAGTGTTTAAACATGTTATTTTATTAAGACTTGGTCTCTTGCCAAATGAGAGTTATTTTAGCTTAGTTCAAATAAATCTTAACCACATTGTTATTTAGTTATGAAAGAGATGCTAAAAAAAAAAAAAAGAGAGAGAGAGAGAGAGAAAGAGATCCCAAATCTCTCACTGAGTTGAGGGAATTAAGCTAGTTAAAACCATACCTCTCATAAAAAGAGAACGCCCTGAAGGGTTTCACAGAGAAGAGCACTTCATACAGAGTGCTCTACGCTATGTGCTCTTTCTGTGTTTGGGGGCCTTGTGCTATTCATTCATGTGACAGTGTGTTCTGGATGCTGTGTGAGGCATGGAATTAAGAATGTCTAATAAGTATAAATTTTGCTGTCTCAAGGCTCATAATGAAAATGATTATCATTTATGTGAGCAGCTATATAAGAATAAACTATTACAGCCAAGATAGAGAAGCTTGATTCTCAGAAAGGTCAACTGCAGAAAGGTATCATTCCACCCTCTCGCTCCTCCTCTTCACCATCTCTGAAGAGATAGAGAAAATCTTCTTTGATTATGAAATACATCTGAGAAAAAACCAGCATCGTTTGAATATTTTTTGAAATTTCCTCAAAATTGATTAAAGATAAGGAGAGAAATCCTATAATTTGGGTAAAAAAAAAAAAAAGAACATAAACATCTTACCCTAGGAGGCAACAGCTTGGCTGAAAATAGTTGCCTGGTGCCATTTATTTTGCAAGGGGTTGTCTCCATAGGAAGCTGGGACCTGCCCCTTCCAGGAGAAAAGAGCCCTTAAAGTTGCCATCAGCTGTGAATTAGGTTATGGAGGCATCATTTTAGTTAATACTAGAATTTCAACACACTAACATTCCCCAGTTTCTCTGGGAAAGATTGTTAGATTCGGTACAGCCCAAAAGCTACCCACAAGTTAGGAAGTGGTTAAGAATTCAGCTCACCCTGCAAAATGTGAGCACTGTAAAGGCCGGAAGTGACATCAATTGCCCAAACCTGTAAACACTGGCAATTTTAGGCCCCTGCAGGTAAATATTTACTGCACAACTAGCCAAATTACTTTTGTAGATGTGGAAGTGCAAACACCCCTTAGCTGAGAATTTAATGAGTCAGTTCTGCTATCGGTAGAGTAATGATCCACAAATGATGTACTTTAGGCAAAATCTTAAGTTTAAAAGCTGAGAGAAAAAATTCTGCTGTGGAAGTTCATTAGGATTCTACCAGGTTGAGAATTAGATAACATGGCATGGCTTACACCTTGTTTGTTCACAGAGCATTGAATATTTTTATGTATTTGACTTATTTTCTGCCTTTTAAGATATGTGAAATACAAGGTGAAATGTATTAAATTTTTAGTTATGCTACTAATTAAATTAACTGTATTAATGTACCAACTGAAAGTCAGTATGATGAATACCATGTTAATTTTCCAAAGAGGATTCAGTTCGAGTTCATAGGAAAGAAATCTAATTCAAGGTAATGATGTCAGGAAAATTACCAAGAGAATGTACATTTAATCATTGGTTTAATAAACAAAACAAAACAAAAACCCCCCAAAACAAATCCTTTTAAGAAGGTTTAACATGTTTCCAGCAAGGGAAACAGTACAGGCAAAGTCATGAAAAGGAAAATACAATGAAATGCAAGCAGTAGAATATGGTTAAACCCAAAGCCAATAATATCCATGTTATGGACTGAATGTTTGTGGTCCCCCTCAAAATTCATACATTGAAACCCTTCCCCCCACTGTGATAGTATGAGGAAGTCAGGCCTTTGGAAGATAATCATGAGGGCGGAACCTCCGTGAATGGGATAAGTGCCCCTGTAAGAATCCCAAGAGAGAGCTTGCTTCTCTCTGCTCTCTGCCATTTGAGGGTACAAGGAGAAAAACACAGAAGAGGGCTTTCACCAGAACCCAACCATGTTGGCACCCTGATCTTGGACTTCTAGCTTCCAGAACTGTGAGAAATAAGTTTCTATTGTTTAAAGTCACCCAGTCTGTGGTATTCTTTTATAGCCTGAATCAACCAACACAATCCATGAGTTCTTGATATTTATGAATAGTATTTTGTAGAGAGTAACTTTTTGCATGTTGGTTTGCTTCTCTTTGTAGATTTTGGCATTTTTGCTTAATGACTGTACTGGCAGAAAAGGCAGATTATAAATGTTTAAAAACAGAAAACATGTATTGTATAGCCAAGATATACACATTTATGCATGAACTCCTATTTTTCCATTGATTCAAAAGCAAATCTTCATTAGTGATGCCTAATGCAGGTGCATAGCATAAGCGATATATCTGTTTATTCTTTTCTTTGAGATATAATTTTGACTTTGTATATTTATCATAGAGTGACCGTGCCTTTATATGTTATGAAGTTTCTTTTTTCCTTTTGCCTTTCAGCTAAAGTGAAATATCTATATTTTCTGCATTACTTCTCTTATCAATCACATTTCAACATGTTTAGATTTATGTGGGCAGTTTTCTGCCCTTATGTTCTGAATATATTTTTAAACTTACAAATGAGTATCTATTGGCACTTATAAAAGTAACTAACATCGTGTTGTTATTATTATATGGTAGAAACTCAGAATTTAGTTCACTGACCATCTCTAATAATGCAATGAATTATACTTAGGGTAAAAGTTCTTCCTTAAAGGAAGAATCTTGCAGTCACATTAAAGTGTCTTAAGTGTGTGTATGTGTGTGTGTGTGTGTGTGTGAATTAATATATTTTCTTCTCAAAATCAATATGGATGATACATTCTTTGAATATTTATTTATCCATTTTAGTTATGAAAGTACTTGATAGATATTAGCTAGTACAGTAGGCCCCCCCATCTGTGGGAGATATGTTCCAAGACCCCCAGTGGATGTCTAGAACCCTGGATAGTCCTGAACCCTACATATACTACATTGTTTCCTATACATACATACCTATGATAAAGTTTAATTTATACATTAGGTGCAGTAAGAGATTCACAACAACAACTAATAATAAAATAGAACAACTAGAACAATATACTGTAATAATAAAGTTATGTGAATGTGGTCTTTCTCTTTAGAAATATCTTCCTATACCGCACTCTCCCTTCTTCTTGTGATGGTGTGAGATGATAAAATGCCTACGTGATGAGAGGAGGTGAGGGGAGTGACACAGGCATGTGACGTAGCATTAGCCGCTATGCACCTTCCTACAGTTTGTCAGAGAAAGAGTATCATCAGCTTCTGGACCCTGGCGACCATGGAAAGCAAAACCACAGATGGGGGTGGGGGGGACACTACCGTATTCGTTTCACTACATATTAGGCACTGTATTAAGGTTAGAAAGAAAAAGGTGAGTAAACAAAAGCCGCTATCCTGAAGGAGCTACATGTAATTATTTGGCAGTTGACCGGATTCCAAGTTGAAAAGTTCTTGCTTATGTCAGGATCCTATTCCTGCTTTGTTGAAATAAATTCAGAGCACATTTTTCATAATTGCAGCATAAGTGACAGCTTCCTACCCTCTTGAAAACAAAGCCAAACTCTTTACACCAGCAAGCAAAAGAGTGATGATGTGGCGGGTAGGGGAATAGCAGAGGGCCAGAGAAAGATTTATATTGCTTTTTACTAAATTTGGATAAAAGTTCAATAGGAATTAAACTCTTTTCCTCTGAGTACACTGTGGGGAATTATGAAAGACAAGGGTAAGCTATGCTGAACTTGGCAGCTTATTTATTGTTTTATAGATTTCTATTCAGGGAAGGACACAACCAGTGATGCACTTGCCACCGTTTCTCATCTATTTTGTCTTATTTCTGAGTGCGCAGATCCCACTGCGTGTATCTTATCGAATTTAAGTTTTATGGTCCTCCAGATTTAGTGGGAATTTGAAAAACAAATTAAGTTGTACTTTTCAGTTTCAACCAACAAGAGGGAACATATTAGGAGTTTGATATACATGTCCTGCCCTATTCAAAATTATCTTTTAGTATCAGCCAGTAGTTTTCAACCAAGGGTCATTTTATCTCCCAGGGGCCATTTGGCACTGTCTGAAGACATTTTTGGTTGTTACCATGGGGGATGTTGCTGGCCTCTAGTGGGTAGAGGCCGGGGATGCTGTTAAACATCCTCCAGCACACAGGCCAGTTGATTCTCAACAAAGCATTATCCGCCCCACTGTCAATAGAGCCAAGTGAAGAAATTGACGTAGATGAGACCTCTAAAGGACAAGGAAGTGCATCACCTGTGTTTCTGAGTCAGTTCAAAATGAATGGCGTTCCCCCCTCTTTCTTTCACTTTTTATTAACTCTTCCTCTTTAGTTGTGGACTATTTATCATAGACTACTAGAAAATCTAGTATAAATGTAGAGTACGTGGAGACACTAATTTATGGTGATAAAAGGTACAGTATTAACAGCAATACTTCTAAAATTAGACAGAACTAAAGTTGAGATCTAGCTCTGCTATTCATTGACCTTGTGCCCATGGTTAGAGTACATTCCTATATCTGAGTTCTCTTAGCTTTTAAAATGTCTGCTATAAAACTTATCCCATTGGGTTTTGTAAAAATTAATTGAAACAGAATATGTTTCAATATGATGGAATAACTTGTAGCAGACCAACACCCTCACCAAGAACAACTAGCAAAGCTGAATAAAAATGTATACTTTTGACTGTATTAGAAAACTGCCCAATGGGTTAGGGGTTGAAGGGCCAAGATCTTTGAGAAAAAGAAATTTATTAAGGGGAGCCCTGAATTGTGCATGCTGATTTTCTCTCTGG
This sequence comes from Halichoerus grypus, assembly GCF_964656455.1. Taxonomy (NCBI): domain Eukaryota; kingdom Metazoa; phylum Chordata; class Mammalia; order Carnivora; family Phocidae; genus Halichoerus; species Halichoerus grypus. The sequence continues at coordinate 181,614,120 of NC_135713.1, forward strand.
GATAGTCAGTGAATTAATTACACAATGGCATAAGATTCAGAATCCAGGCAAAAGCCAGCAGAACTGTGGATAATTTCACAAGATTGGGAAGGTAGAAATTGGAATTCAGGGCTTTCAAGGCAGGTAGGACTTGAAGGAAGTGAGGCAGAGAAGCAAGGCAGACACTCTAAGTTTGCCCATGGAGGCACTTGTCATATGTAAGATGCAGTGTGAGGGCTTAAGAGATCCTGTAGAAAGGGGCTGAAAGTCTAAACAGAAGTTTTTAATAGTCTTATGCTCCTACAGAGAGAAAAAGTGGAGCTCAGACATGCCAAGGAGGAGGGATTTGGTAGGTTAAATATTCCTTAAATGCTGCACCCTAGAAACAAGGGAGAGCAAGAGTTGGACTGAACCTTCCAAGGTCTGTGTCTGTGGCTCAGAACAGATCATTGGAGCCTGTGCTAGGGGTCGAGGGCATCCATGTAAGGCAGCAGAAGCAACCCAGAGGAACCTGTCAAAGAGCTAGTGAACAAGGGGTATCTGACAGGGCTAAAGGCAATTGCAGCAGGGATGTCGAAGCCCAATGGAGTGAGGAAGAAAGGTGCCTACTGGAGCGGGAGTGTCAACTATAGTCCAATATAAGGTACCGGAGCGAAAGCAAGGTGAGCAGGGTACTATGCAGATCATCAGAGCAGCAGAGCCTGATGAGTGTGAGGAAGCCTCTTCACTGGGAGGCGGTGGTGGAGACAGATGTTTATTAAATACAACGGCGGCTGATCAATTAAGTAAATAAACTGAGAGTGATGTCAGCCAGGTTTCTCATTGTCAGAGAAAGGCATTATAAAAATAGGAAGGGGAAAATCCAAAAGACTCCATGGTCTTAAATTATAAGTATTAAATTATTATTGGTGTGAACTCATAGTTCATATAAATATGTGAGTGTGGAAGTATGTGTTTCTGAGTAATATGCATGTGTATCATATATATATATACACACGTATGTATATATATAAAGGTATGAGAAAAATATGTTATATCTATATTATATTATACATTTTATATTCATATATATGTAATATATATATAATGTACATGTATTTAGGCACATATTTATATGTGTATTAATGTATGGGAATATGTAAGTGTGTGTATATATTTTTTCTTTCCTCTATCTCTGTCCACTGAGAGGACCTAGGAGCAGAGCCATCCCAATGTCAGTGACCACACAGCATGCCTGCATCGTTGATTTCCTTCAAGGATCTTAGAAGTTTATAGAGAAATGATTTATGGTAGGACAAAGGCAGGAAAGTACAAGATCTTATGCTAGAAAGTAGGTGAGTCCTCAACAAAAAAGACACAAAAATCAGCTTGCAAGGAACTGCACTTACTACCTCTGAGAAAATTTGAACACTGGCATAAGTAATGATGATATCAGATTATAACCCAGTGAACAAAATTGGACTCAAAAAGTTTACAATGGTATAAATAAGTGGATAAGTAAAGTAAGTAAATAAATGGTAAAGTAAATTGGGAAAAGACATTTTTCTGTACAAAAGAATGAAACTATAAATGTAATAAGAATGGTCAAGTTAGAAAAAAATCACAATTTGGCTAATATCATAGAAATAATTCATTTAGCCAGAAACATTGACAGTCAAATGAGTAGGCAAAAGTCTGTAAAAGTAAGTAAATTAGTAGGTAAAAATCTGATAAGGAACGGAATTTTTACAGAGTCTCAGAATACCTCCCCGCAAAGTATTTATTAGTTGCAAAAAGAAAAAGAGTAGTCTTACTGTGGATAAACCTTTTAGTTACCTTTAATCAAGTGATGAAAATTAATATTATCAGAAATAAGACAAATCAAAATTGTGTACTAGTAGAGAAATAAGTGACAATGAGAAGAACACAGCATTGGTTTTATGATGTAATTGTTGAGAACCTATAACTCAAATCTGAAGCATACAAATTCTACCTGAGGGAAATTCTTCAAGATAACTGGCTGATCATTTTCAAAAGTGATGAGGTCATGTAAGTCAAGCAAATTTAGAAATAATATTTCAAATTAAAGGAGACCATGGAGAATGGGCATTAAATGTGAAACATGATTCTGGGTTGGAAACTTTTTCTACAAAGGATATTATTTGGGCAACTATAAATCAGATGGTTGTTGTGTACCTATAATTTTTTTTTTTATTTTGATGGATGCATTGTAATTATGTAGGGGATGTACTTGTATATAGGAAATACACACTAAGGTATTTGGTGTAATGGAGTATTAGGATGGCAAGCAATTTACCCTCAAATGGTTTAGGGATAAATTGTTTTTTATCATATTCTTGCAACTTTTCTGAAATTTTCAAATTGTATCAAAATAAAAAGCATGAAAACAAAAACACAATCACAGGTGGATTAAATTGTGTTCACGTTAATTATATATAAAAAAGAGAATGTCTAGAACAAAAAACACAATAAATCTCAATAACTGGGTTTAAGAGTACAATAGACATAGTAGAAAAGAGGATTAATTTTATGAAAAATAGTTCAGTAGAAAATATCTTGACAAAAGCACAAAGGTCAAAAATGGCAGAAAACACAGAAAAAAACAAACAAATAGAATACAGTGGGGGAAAATATATATATTTGTAATAGGAATATTTTTAAAGGTTTTATTTATTTATTTGACAGAGAGAGAGACAGCAAGAGAGGGAACACAAGCAGGGGGAGTGGGAGAGGGAGGAGGCAGCTTCCCGCTGAGCAGGGAGCCTGATGCAGTGCTTGATCCCAGGACTCTGGGATCATGACTGAGCTGAGGACAGACGCTTAATGACTAAGCCACCCAGCACCCCATAATAGGAGTCTTTAAAAGGAAGAAGAGTGGGATTTAATTTAGAAGAGCAATATTTGAAGAGATAAAGACAAAGATTTTTTTAAGATTAATGAAAGACATAGAGCAACAGATCCAAGTGATATAAACCCCAAACAATGTAAATACCAAATCAACCCATATCAAATCACTAAAAACAACAACAACAAATAAAAAAACTAGTCAAAAGAGTCACCAGAGGGAAGGAAAACAACACTGTAATTCAATGAAACAATAATAAATCTGATAGTTAGATTCTCTACAGAAACAATGCAACAGAAAGGACAATTAAATGATTAAATGATATATTTAAAATGCCAAAAATTTAGAATCACACAGAATGCAAAGGTGGCCTAGAGTTTTCTCTTGATCTGGCAGCATATATCCTTAACTCATTAAAGTTCATTTAGAGTCAATATTATAATACTTGACACTTGGTACTTCATGCTATACAGAATCAGAAAAATGTAATTTCTATATTTAATTAAAATATAATATTTGATGATACTATTTGTAGTAGCATTAAAATTCAAACACCTAGAATTAGAAGATATATGTACATTGTATCTTAATGTATATAAAACTGCTACACAGAAATCCTCATAAGTTACTGAGAAGGGGGGAAAGATTTTTAACAAATTGTGGTATAAATCATGCCCACAGATTGGAAGATTCAATATTGTGAAGTTGTTAATCACCCTTCCCCATTTCTTTGTAGATTCACTAAAAACCCTTCAAAGTCCTAGCATTGATAAATTATCAGTACTGACAAGCTGATTCTAAAATTTTAACATAAAGGGCCAAGAATAGAAAAGATCATCTTGAAAAAGAACAAAACTAGACTGTTCGTGTGAGCATGTACTGACATTCATTTATAAAACAACATAAAGACAGCAGTCTTGGCACAAGAATAAACAGACCAATAAAATAAAAGAGAGCCCAGAAACAGAACATGCATATGCAATCTTTTGATTTGTGACTAATATAAAACTGAAGGACAGAGAAAGAATGACCTTTTCAATACCTCCCTATAAATATCAATCTATATTTTTCCATATCCATATAGAAATAAATCATGGAGTATGTAAAAGTTTTACACCATATACAAAAAACAATTCGTGTTGTACATTTAAATCATAAAAGGTAAAAGATGTTAAAAGAAAAAAGAAGATAGTAGGAAGGGAGACATGAAGGGGGGGAAATCAGTGGGGGAGACGAACCATGAGAGACTATGAACTCTGAGAAACAAACTGAGGGTTCTAGAGGGGAGGGGGTGGGGGGATGTGTTAGCCTGGTGATGGGTATTAAAGAGGGCACATATTGAATGGAGCACTGGGTGTTATAAGCAAACAATGAATCATGGAACACTACATCAAAAACTAATGATGTAATGTATGGTGATTAACATAACATAATAAAATAAAAAAAAATATTCTAGGCAGAAAGCCATTATAAAAATAAAATAAATAAAATCTTTAAAAATTTTTTTAAAAAAAGGTAAAAGAGTAAAGCTTTGATAAGGTATTAGAATATCTCCATGAGGGGTGCCTGGGTGGCTCAGTTGGTTAAGCGACTGCCTTCAGCTCAGGTCATGATCCTGGAGTCCCGGGATCAAGTCCTACATCAGGCTCCCTGCTCAGCAGGGAGTCTGCTTCTCCCTCTGACCTTCCCCCCTCTCATGTGCTCTCTCTCTCTCTCTCTCATTCTGTCTCTCTCAAATAAATAAATAGAATCTTTAAAAAACAAAAAAGAATATCTCCATGATCTTCATCATTAGCCATCAGGGAAATTCAAATCAAAACCACATTGAGATACCACCTTATACCAGTTAGAATGGCAAAAATTGAAAAGGCAAGAAATAACAAATGTTGGAGAGGTTGTGGAGAAAGGGGAACCCTCTTACACTGTTGGTGGGAATGCAAGTTGGTACAGCCACTTTGGAAAACAGTGTGGAGTTTCCACAAAAAATTAAAAATAGAGCTACCCTATGACCCAGCAATTGCATAACTGGGTATTACCCCAAAGACACAGATGTAGTGAAAAGAAGGGCCATATGCACCCCAATGTTCATAGCGGCAATGTCCACAATAGCCAAACTGTGGAAAGAGCTGAGATGCCCTTCAACAGATGAATGGATAAAGAAGATGTGGTCCATATACACAATGGAATATTACTCAGCCATCAGAAAGGATGAATACCCAACTTTTACATCAACATGGATGGGACTGGAGATTATGCTAAGTGAAATAAGTCAAGCAGAGAAAGTCAATTATCACATGGTTTCACTTATTTATGGAACATAAGGAATAGCATGGAGGACATTAGGAGAAGGAAGGGAAAAATGAAGGGGGGGAAATTGGAGGGGGAAACAAACCATGAGAGACTATGGACTCTGAGAAACAAACTGAGGGTTTTAGAGGGGAGGGGGATGGGGGGATGGGTTAGCCTGGTGATGGGTATTAAGGAGGGCACGTACTGCATGGAGCACTGGGTGTTACATGCAAACAGTGAATTGTGGATCACCACATCAAAAACTAATGATGTATTGTATGGTGACTAACATAACATAAAAAAAATTTAAAAAAAAGAATATCTCCAGGTAAAGACATCTTTATCAGGACACAATTCAGAGCCGTAACACCAAAATATGAAAAAATTTAACTACATTTAACTAAGAATTCCTATGTATTAAAATACAACATTTAAAGAATAGAAAGCCATAGAGGGTATATATATGTATGTATATATATATGGAAATGAAAACACCGTTAATAACTTGAACAGGCTACACTTCAAAAAAGGGATAAAAGTTCTCAACCCTTGATATATAAAGGTAAATAGTACCAAAGCTTGATGTCCCACCAATGGTGGAAGTGTAAATTGCTACAACCATTTAGAAATCTCTTAACGGTATCTATTAAAGTTGAACATGTATGAATGTTCATAACAACATTATTACTTTTAGCCAAAATTGTAGAAACACTCAAATGTTCATCACTTAGGAGAGTGGATAAGTCACCTATGTAGTATTTATTCAGTGAAGTACTAGAAGAAATAAGAACTTAAAATTATGTCTAAACACAAAAACATGAATGAATTTCTTAAGCACAATGTTGAATGAAAAATAAATTCAATCACACAATCATATATCATATAAATTCTATGGTGATCACACAATAATATATAAATTCTACAGTGATTGGAATCAGAGGGGAGTTACTATAGCAGAGGAGTTAATGATTGGAAGAGAGCATTAAGTTGCTTCAAGGGTGCTACTGAAAAATCATGACCTCTTCACTTTTGCCATGTATTTTTCTGTATATATGCTGTGCTTCAATAACATTTATTTAAAATTAAATGGAATAATTCATTTAATATTTTTAAACCCATCAATAATGCAATAGTATAGATATTGGACATACTAAATGCCCAATAAGTGGTCATTGTTACTACTACTATTGTATTTCTTCAATTGATATAAAGCAAAACACATGTGAATGCACTTCTAGATAAAAGAGAAGGTTTTCGTAAGATTTGAATGGAGACGTTCTCTTTTATTTTTATTGGTAAGGCAAAGGTTTTGAGCTTTGGTGTTTGATCCCAACACCTAATTTTCTCTTTTGCAAATTTGCGTTTTGTTGGATCATTTAGGGGCAATTGTTTATGGTCTGTTTCCGTATTAACTGGGGCTTTAAGCTGAACTGCATAATCAGAGAGGAGTAGCTGATTAAATAAGAGCACTCAGTTTGTTGTGATGAATCAGATTTGCCAAACTCCTTTAGGTTTTCAAATGAAAGCTTTCATAACAGTTGACTGCTAATGTTGGCGAGACATTTTCTGTAGAGAAATATCAAAATTACATGATCTCTTTAATTTTTAACAAGAAAATGCTCAATAAAATCTCAATTACTTCACAAATTGTGGAAAGTTCAAGCAAAGCATAGCCTCAAGTGAAAAATAAAAGTTAATTTAAGTATTCCTTTGATTTGTCTATTTGGATAAGATAGAGTCTCTGGATCTGTTTGGAATTCTAATAGATGAGAAGACTGTTTAGTTTTAAATTGTTGGGAGATCATTTACCAATGCACTTTAATAAGTTACCTACCAATAAGGTGGCTGTTACATGCTCCCAGACCAAACTGCTGATTTGTTTATAAGCCAATGAAACTGTAAAATCTAACAAGACCAAATAGTTTACTTGGTATGTTTGTTAACCAAACTGTTTAAATAAAATTTAGAGGAGAATAATCTTGGGAAGACTATAACAGATAATAGTTGAACCCTCTAAGTTCTGATGTAGAATTACCTCATTCCCTCAATTCTACAAAATTCTCTTTAAATGAGGGTTTTTTTTTTCAAATATAAAAGTTGTACACACTTTAAAGATACCTTGAAAAACAGTTAATGATAAAAGCGAGGAAAAATTTCACATTTCATTACACAATGCAACCATTGTTAATAGTTTAATGTAATTTCTTTCAGTCAATTCTGGATATACTTGTAAAATTGAGATTATATGTCATATATAACTTTAAAACTTTGTTTCACTAACTACTATATTAGTGTTTTAAGGATATTATAATTTTCCCTAAATTTTTAATGAATTAATAGTATTCCATTATATGGTTATACAATTATTTTTTGGTGCATTAAATACTATTGTGTATAAAACCTTGGTGTTGCAAATATGTCTTTATTAAATATTATAGGAAATAAAGTCATTGGGTCAAAGTGTATTAAAATTTTGAATATTTTATTTTTGATAACTTCAAAAATCCTTTAGAGGATCATTTCATAAGCTGATCATGGAAATAAGATAGAATGTTGACTTTTGTATTTCTGTATTTAACAAAGGTGTTCAGATATTGTGCACAAGGTGTTACCTCTGCTCCTTTCTACATATACTGTGTGTACCTGTTTGCTCAAAAGCACATAATTTAAGAAAATTGTTTTTCTTAAACCTTTTTCTATTATTCCACTTGTTTTTGGAGTCAAGAACAATATTATATTATAGTTACATTTAAGATCCTTATCTATTTTGATATTAAAATAAGTAGGTAGCTGGATAGTTGATAGATAGATGATAGTTGGATAGATAGATAGATGATAGATAAACATGAAGGACAGATGATTAGAATTTCATGCCATCTGGCATTTAGTTAAGTAGACCCATGGAAACCCTGTCTGAGCATGCCAGACAGAAAGGTTTTGTAAAAACAAAGAGTCTTTGTGGCTCAGTGTTTGCAGATAAACCATAAATAATTAATATTACTGCCCTTCAGTATTAAAATTTTTGATTGATAAGGACCAGTTTATGACGCTTGTATACAAAGCTCAAGTATGTGAAATCTTCTATAGGTATAGTAAGGGTGAAGGGGGGAAGAGGTATTGGAGAATTTAAACAGGTAATTAGTTTGGTCAAATATGCATTTAAAAAAAAACCACACTAACAGCAGTGTGGCTTACCCACTGGATTTAGTAGCAAGTGAGGGAGTAAGGGTAGAGTGAGCCAGGGGCCATCATGGAATTACTGTTCATTTCTTGGCAGTGTATTCTAATTTTATTTTATTTATTTATTTATTTATTTTTTTTTTTTTTAAGATTTTATTTATTTGCGAGAGAGAGAATGAGAGACAGAGAGCATGAGAGGGAGGAGGGTCAGAGGGAGAAGCAGACTCCCTGCTGAGCAGGGAGCCTGATGTGGGACTCAATCCCGGGACTCCAGGATCATGACCTGAGCCGAAGGCAGTTGCTCAACCAACTGAGCCACCCAGGCGCCCGGCAGTGTATTCTAATTTTAAACAAAGCACTCAAGAGGGAACACAGAGACACCTAAATGAGCTGGGATATGTGACACAGCCAGAGTCACTGTTGGGAGAACACTAACGTAAGAGAAACTGACTTTTCACAATAACATTTGAGGCATTTGTCTAATAAGTGCCTTGGTTTGGATTCAAGAAGAATTTGTCCTTTTTAAAGTCTGTTATACACATGCAATGTTTAGTTCCATCCAAAATCTTAGGTGGTGTTTGACTGTTGGACAGACGGCATTGTTCTTCATGCAGTGTTGGTACTCCTTGCTGGCTCTGGGGGCAAGCTGGGAAGCAGGCCACACTGATTGGTATTTTTCCATTCTTAATAATGGCTGGGCACATCTGTTGCTACAATGTGCAAGGATAGAAAAAGGATTTAGCATTTTGTACCATCTCCCATCAGAGCTTTAGGAGGGAGAGTCAGCTAAATAATTATCAATTATCCAAACAAATCATCCTTTTTTTTTTTTTTAACCTTTGCAGAGTTCTTCATTAGCAAGAAAGGAATGCAATCTTACTTAATATTTATTTATAATCACAGTGGTTCAGTTAAAAACTGAAGCAATCTCATAACACAATTGTGCCCTTATCTATAAATCTAAACTTGGTTTTAATAAAATCTTGCTTGTATACACACTACTAAGGTTTTCATTCTTCATTATAATTAATGTTAAATAAAACATTACAAAATAGAACCACCCCTTTCAATAGCTTGCACTGACTATAGTATTTACCATGAGTAGACTTGACACATGGTGAGATTTAGCCCTTGGACATACACACTGCCTTTGCTTGAAATAATGAGTAATCATAATATCCTTCTAAGTAGGGCTTTGCACATAAAAAAAACAAAACAAAAACAACACCTACTGGTACACTGATGCCTTCTTTTTTATTTATTTACTTTTAGTCCAACGAAGAGCTTTCTTATAATAAAGAGCAGAGTGTTCTCATTACATATCTATATATAGAGATATGTAATATATAGAAGGATATGTATATAGCATATTAAGGCATCAATGAACAAGTCAAAAATCCAGAAATTCTTCTTTCTACTTGTAGGGTTAAATCACCTATGAAGGGTCTATTCAGGTGGAAGACATTAGATGCATCTTAATGATAAAACCTTTTATAAAAGAAGCAAACACCAATTACTTTTTGATCAACAGTCTCTAGATACATTATTTTTAAAATAACTTGCTAAATTTTCAATTTAAAAATGCTTTGAAACCCTGGATAAAAAGCACCTGTTTCTTGTCATTGAAAATTCCACTATAAATTAAGAAATCAACATGCCTGTCTGTCTCATATAAATTTTTATCATGTGTCTGCCATCATGGAGTGCTATCTATGGTAGAATATTCATGAAGTTATACTTTTGAATCTGCAATTCTGAGAATCAGACTCTTGCATTTTCATTTATAACAGTTCTGAAATCAAATGTGTGGCTTTTTTTCCCCCCCACAGCAGCCAATTCTCCAACTGTCCTGACCCCAAATGAGTGATTTACAATTCAATTATGACACTACTTGGAATTAGCACAGATCCCACAGTTTAAAGAGGGGTCTTAACATTTAAGTTCATTTTCACAGAACTGTCCTCCACATCAGATACCAATCATAAGTTCCAGCCTTCCATACTTATGAAGACCAACATAAATTAGGGGTTCCCATGACCTCCCTTTGGAGTTTGAAATTTGCTATAACTATTCACAAAACTCTGAGAATTACTTTATTTACTGTTACTGGTTTGTTATGAAGGATCATAATAAACAGCCAGATAAAAAAGCCATATGGGGCAAACAACAAGATGGTCCTGGGCACAGAAACTTCTGTCCCTGTGGATTCAGGGTGCACCATCCTCCCAATATGCAGATGCATCCACCAACCCAAAAGCTTTCCAAACCCCAGAATTCAGGGTTTTTTAAAATTTTTTTTAATTTTTATTTTTTTATGGAGGTTTCATTATGTAGACAAGATTGTTTAAACCATTAGTCATTGGCGATTGAATTCAAACTCCAGGCACTCTCCCCTCCCTGGAAGTCAGGGGATGGGGCTGAATGTTCCAAACCCTAATCAGGCCTTGGTCTTTCTGGTGACCAACCCCCATCCTGAAGATGACCAGTGGTCCCCAGCCACCAGTCATCTCATTAATATATAAAACACTCATCACTCTGGAGATTCCAAGTATTTTAGAAGCATCTAAAAGGTGGAACCAGAAACAAAGACCAAATATACATTTCAAATTATATCACATAAACTTTAGCCTTAGTGAAAACAGGTAATATTGTCAGGCTCTCTGAAAGGTAGTCCTTTGACCTTCCGCTTCCATGCCTGCATTCTTTTTCAAGCCATTTACCTTATAAATAATACACAGGGCAAAGACCCTAAACGATGAAAAAGGAGACCTAGATTTTAGTCCTTCTATTGCCATCCTATTTAGCCCTATCAACTGAGTAATACTGGACAACTCCAATTAACCAATGAGGTTCAACATGCTCATACGGAACATGTATGTAGAAAACTGTATAATCTTCAAGATCCCTCACATCTAAGATTCTATAATATTATGCTCTGTTGGATGAGACAACTCTCAAGAGTGCACAAGGTCCAAACAAATTAGCAGTACTTGAGATACAATTAGAGTTCATTACTGAAATAATATATGTTGTTCCTTTGTTCTGTGATCACAATAAAATACTAAAGATGCCAGGTAAGTTTAATTTCAAAATAAATGAGAATTTTCTTCTTCTGTTCTCTTGAATTTACTGCTTGTGTATTCAAGAATATATCAAGATTCAGGCAAGAAGTAGTCCTCATAGCCACTTGGATACATGAAAAGTATTGCATTGTATAGATGTGATGCAGAGAAAAGGACATAAATCACAATGTTCAAAGATCATAAGTCGTGTCAGTCTAATTCAACATAAGAGCAACAAAGAAAGTAGTGGAGTCTTGCCAGGTGAGTAGAGTACAGACGAGGAAAAATGGGGTAAGCCATAGTTAGAAGTCTGGGCTGGCAGGGGATCTTTATTTGGGGGATCTTAGTGGAGATTAGCCCGCTCACAAAGTGCCCTAGGAAAAGTAATTATATGGACAAAAATTGATATCCTGCTGGATGGTAGAATAATGGTGGACACATGTCATTATACATTTGTAAAAACCCATAAAATTTACAACACCAAGGGTGAACCCTAATATAAACTGTGGACTGTGGGTGATAATGATGTGACAATGTAGGTTCATTGATTATAGCAAACATACCATTCTGGTGTGCGATTTTGATAGTGGGAAAGGCTGTGTGTATGTGGGCAAAGAAGCTAGATGGGAAATCTATGTATCTTCTGCTCAATATTGCTGTCAACTAAAAATGCTCTAAAAAAGTGTCTACTTTTTAAAAATCACACCCTGTCCTTTATAGTCAAACAATTCAGGAAAACCTGGGGGAAATGTAGGCATCTAGCAATTAATCCTGTAGCTGCCTTCCAAATGTAATTGTAACAAAAGATATTTGGAAAATAACACAAAAGATCATGGTTATGAGCATGGACTTTTGAGCTAAATTCCATAACTGTGAATCTGGTTATGGTTTCTTGCTTGAATTGAAATTAAATTTAGGGGCGCCTGAGTGGCTCAGTCAGTTAAGCATCTGACTCTTGATTTCTGCTCAGGTTGTGATCTCAGGGTTGTGAGATTGAGCCCCACAGCCCCACATTGGGCTCCGTAATGGATGTGGAACCTGCTTGTCCCTCCTGGCTTGTGTTCCTTCTCAAAAATATTGTAAGCTTAAAGCCTCATTAAAAACTGGATCCATTCTTGGGGTGCCTGGGTGGCTCAGTTGGTTGAGTGTCTGACTCTTGATTTCAGCTCAGGTCATGATCTCAGGGTTGTGAGATCAAGCCCCTCATCGGGCTCCACACAGGGCAAATAAAGCCCCAATTTTTTAATATGAAAAATAATCAGTAAAAATGTTTTATAAAATATGCCAGGATATTAGTATAATAATAATTGGAAAACCATACACGTTTTTGTTTCCTTTGTTTTTTCCAGTGTGGGGGGGACTGAATGTTTTTTTGCTTTTGTTTTTGTTTTTAAAGAGGGAGAGAGAAAGGAGGGGCAGAGGCAGAGGGAAAGAGAGAATCTTAAACAGGTCCTATGCCCAGTGTGGAACCCGACACGGGGCTCAGTCTCACAACCCTGAGATCATGACCGGAGCCAAAATCAAGAGTCAGATGCTTAACCAACTGAGCCACCTAGGCACCCCCTGAGTGATTTTATCAAGTGCAACTAGAAATAGATAACATTTATACTTTAGTGAAAATGTTGTGTCTTTTTTTTATGTTGCAAATTTGAACATGCATTTATGCCTCTAAAATTATTGCTAAGTTATAAAAATTATTACTAAATTTCTCAAAAGTTATTACTAGCATTAGAGACTATACTTATGTCTTTAAATTGATCCTTTTTTTTTTTAAGGTTTTATTTATTCATTTGAGACACAGAGATACAGAGAGAGAGAGAGCATGAGCAGTGGGAGAGGCAGAGGGAGAAGAAGAAGCAGACTCCCCGCTGAGTCAGGAGCCCGATGTGGGGCTCGATCCCAAGACCCTGGGATCATGACCTGAGCCGAAGGCAGATGCGTAACCATCTGAGCCACCCAGGCGCCCCTAAATTGATCAAGTTTTAAAGTTTGAACCTCTCAAGGTTACATATGTATAATAGTGAAGGTACATTTAAGTAATTCTTTAACTTTTAATCAGGCTGGCAAGAGATAAATAACTGTTTTGAAGTTTATACTTACAGAACAAATGGAATCAATTCACTAATGGAATAATTTAGAGATTTTTTTCAACATATAGTATACTGTCTTTCAAATGAACTTTTAAGTGTGTGCATTTTGAACTCTTTCATGGGGAAGGAACCCTTGGCTTCTTTTACAAGAAGAGCAAGAGAAATGCATTATAATGATTTTTATATGGACACACTGTACTTTCACATGCCTGGGTAGGACTCTAACTTCAGCTATGCCACTCCTGGATAAGGATTTAAAAGCATCATTAGTCAATAAAGATTAGGGTTAAAGTCAAAACAAAAAAGACTGTAACACCAGGGTTCTCTTCTAAAACATTTAGGCTGACTGCTGTCCTTAGTCCATACTCAGTGCATCTCCCTAGACTTAACTACTTTTGTTTAATTACCTTATATCATTATTATTGTGTACATAAATGTATTTTCTGATCATTTCTTCAGAGGATTTTATAAAAACTAAATGTGCACATCATTTTAAGAGGTATATACTCGAAATTTATTATATCAAGCAAACATTCTCATTCACTATTAAAGGAAGAAAACACTGAGACTTTTTAAATGCTTATTTCGCTATTTATTTCCATATCTCTAAATAGCATGTTCATCAAATGCTGATTTATTTTAATGATAATAAAGCTTCAATTCCTCTCACTTGGATGAGCTCCTTGCAAGGACTCTTTTTTTTTTTTATTCTAAGTAAATATTCCCTTTTGTACCTATTTTTAAATCCATAGTTCTAATTTCTTTTTCTTAAAGAGAGGCTCTCAAATATTATAAGCTTAAAGCCTCATTAAAAACTGGATCCATTCTTGGGGTGCCTGGGTGGCTCAGTTGGTTGAGTGTCTGACTCTTGATTTCAGGTCAGGTCATGATCTCAGGGTTGTGAGATCGAGCCCCTCATCGGGCTCCACATAGGGCAAATAAAGCCCCAATTTTTTAATATGAAAAACAATCAGTAAAAATGTTTTATAAAATATGCCAGGATATTAGTATAATAATAATTGGAAAACCATACACGTTTTTGTTTCCTTTGTTTTTTCCAGTGTGGGGGGACTGAGTGTTACTAAGAATATTTTCTACAATTGAAAAGTATGAATTTACAGATTGAAAATGTACAGCAAGTACCTGAAACAATATAAGAAAACAGACCATCCTAAAACTTTTTTTAAAACTTAAGTTCAATTAATTAACATATAATGAATTATTAGTTTCAGAGGTAGAGGTCTGTGATTCATCAATCTTATAAAATACCCAGTGCTCATTACATCACATGCTGTCCTAAATGCCCATCACCAGTTATCCCATCCCCCCACATCCTCCCTCCAGCAACCCTCAGTTTGTTTCCTATGATTAAGAGTCTCTTATGGTTTGTCTCCCTCTCGATTTTGTCTTAGTTTATTTTTCCCCTCCCGTTCCCTATGATCCTCTGTTTTGTTTCTTAAATTCCACCTATGAATGAGATTGTATGATAATTGTCTTTCTCTGACTGGCTTATTTTGCTTAGCATAATACCCTCTAGTTCCATCCACGTCATTGCAAATGGCAAGATTTCATTTTTTTGATGGTGTGCAATATTCCATTATATACATATACATATATATACATATACTACATCTTTTTTATCCATTCATCTGTCGATGGACATCTGGGCTCTTTCCATAGTTTGGCTATTGTGGACATTGCTGCTATAAACATTAGGGTGCACGTGCCCCTTCGGATCACTATATGTGTATCTTTGGAGTAAGTCCCTAGTAGTACAATTGCTGGGTCATAGGGTAGCTCTATTTTCAACTTTTTGAAGAACCCCCATACCGTTTTTCAGAGTGGCTGCACCAGCTTCCATCCTGACTTGTTAATTTTAGCCATTCTGACTGGTGTGAGGCGGTATCTCATTGTGATTTTAGTTGTATTTTCCTGATGCTGAGTGATGTGGAGCATTTTTTCATGTGTCTGTTGGCCATTTGTATGTCTTCTTTGGAGATATGTATGTTCATGTCTTCTGTCGATTTCTTGATTGGATCATTCATTCTTTGGGTGTTGAGTTTGATGAGTTCTTTATAGATTTTGGATACTAGCCCTTTATCTGATATGTCATTTGCAAATATCTTCTCCCATTCTGTCAGTTGTCTTTTGGTTTTGTTGACTGTTTCTTTTGCTGTGCAAAAGCTTTTTATCTTGATGAAGTCCCAATAGTTCATTTTTGCCTTTGTTTCCTTTGCCTTTGGAGATGTGTCTAGCAAGAAGTTGCTATGGCCAAGGTCATAGAGGTTGTGTTCTCCTCTAGGATTTTGTTGGAATCCTGTCTCACATTGAGGTTTTTCATCTATTTTGAGTCTATTTTTGTGTATGGTATAAGGAAATGGTCCAGTTTCATTCTTCTGCATGTGGCTGTCCAATTTTCCCAACACCATTTGTTGAAGAGACTGTCTTTTTTCCATTGGATATTCTTTCCTGCTTTGTTGACGACTAGTTGACCATAGAGTTGAGGGTCCATTTCTGGGTTCTCTATTCTGTTCCATGTTACTTTTGGGCTCTGTCTTCACTTAAAGGATTCCTTTTAATATTTCTTGCAGGGCTGGTTTAGTGACCACAAATTCTTTTAGTTTCTCTTTGTCCTGGAAGCTTTTTATCTCTCCTATTTTGAATGACCTCCTAGCTGGATAAAGTATTCTTGGCTGCATATTTTTCTCATTTAGCAGCCTGAACATATGATGCCAGTCCTTTCTGTCCTGCCAGGTCTCTGTGGATAGGTCCACTGCCAGTCTAATGTTTCTACCCTTGTCCCAAGCTGCCTTCAGGATTTTCTCTTTATCTCTGAGATTTGCAAGTTTCACTATTATATGGCAGGGTGTTGACCTTTTTTTATTGATTTTGAGGGGTGTTCTCTGTGCCTCCTGGACTTGAATGCCTGTTCCTTCCCCGTATTGGGGAAGTTCTCTGGTATAATTTGCTCCAGTATACCTTCTGCCCCCACCCCTTTCCTCTTCTTCTGGGATCCCAATTATTCTAATATTGTTTCATTTTAAGGTATCACTTATCTCCCGGATTTTCCCCTCGTGATCCAGTAGTTATCTCCTTTTTTCTCAGCTTCTTTATTCTCCATAATTTTGTCTTCTATGTCACTAATTCTTTCCTCTGCCTCATTTATCCTAGCAGTTAGAGCCTCCGTTTTTGATTGCATCTTATTAATAGCCTATTTGGTTTTGACTTGATTCAATTTTAGTTCTATTATTTCTCCAGAAAGGGATTCTCTAGTGTCGTCTATGCTTTTTTCAAGCCCAGCTAGTATCTTTTTAATCATTATTCAGAACTCTAGTTCTGACATATTACTTATGTCCATACTGATTAGGTCCCTGGCAGTCAGTACTGCTTCTTGTTCTCTTTTTTGAGTTGAGTTTTTTTGTCTTGTCATTATGTCCAGAGATGAATGAGAAAACAAAACGCTAAAATGGCAACAACCTCCCCAGAGTAATATACAATAAACAAATCAGAAGAGACCCAAACCCAAAAAATAAATAAATAAATAAAAATTTACTAAAAAAAGAGAATATACAGGTGGACAGAACAGAACAATACACTGGATCCTGTGTGTATTTTGGTCTGTTAGAAAACTAGATCCCAAAATTGTAAAGAAAGAAAAACTTATATATGTACAAAAATAAAATTAAATACAATGAAAGGATAGAATGTAACTGTAAAAATGAAAATTAAAAGACAAAAAAAGGGAATATAAACAGGTGACAGAACAGAGCAATACACTATTTCCTGAGTATATTTTGGTTGGTTTGTTAGAAGAAACTACATCTCAAAATTGTAAAGAAAGAAAGACATATATACAAAAATAAAATATAATACAATGAAAGGATAAAAAATAAATGGAAAAATAAAGATTAAAAAAATTCTTAAAAAAAAGAGTAGATAAGCAGTGCTTAGGTGGCTCAGTCATTAAGTGTCTGCCTTCGGTTCAGGTCATGATCCTGGGGTCCTGCTCAGCAGGAAGCCTGCTTTTCCCTCTCCCACTTCCCCTGCTTGTATTCCCTCTCTCGCTGTCTCTCTCTCTCTGTCAAATAAATAAATAAAATCTTAAAAAAAAAGAGTAGATAAAATAAGAAATTGGTTGAAAAAGGAAAGAGAAAAAAATTAAAATTGGAAGACTAGAGAATCATGGGGAAAAAAAACCCATGAATTCTATATACTATTTTCCCCTAGCACTGGAGTCTTGCAGTTCTGTGTGATTGGTAAACTTGGTTTTGGCCAGATGTTCTTGCTGATCTTCTGGGGGAAGGGCCTGTTGTGATGATTCTCAGGTATCTTTGCACCACTCTTGCCAGGGTGCCAGGCCAAGTAAGTGGCTCTGGATTGCTCCATGTGGCTTTTGTTCCCTGAAGGCTTTCCACGCCACTTTAGAGGATGAGAATGAAAATGGAGGCCTCCCAATCTCCAGCCCTGGAGCCAAAAGCTCAGGGCCCATTCCTCAGTGTGCCCTCAGGGAAAAGCAGTCCTATCTCCCTTGTCTCTGTCCATACTCCGTGCTCACCCAGCCTGTGACTGGGCATTTCTATCTCAGGCATGCGACCCCATTTTGAGTCTCCAAATCCTGCAGACTCCTGTGGCTCACACCCAGGCCACTCCTCCTGGGTCTCACCAGTTCTGCTGCTTACTGGGCCCGTGTTCAGACAGAGAGCAGTTGCCTGACTGTGCCACAGTTCACAGTTTACGGCAGCCCCAGCTGAGAGCCCACTCCTGGGCTGACTGATTGCGGTTGTCTTTCCCGTTCCGATGCCTGCGAACTCTGCTGTACTCAGGTATCCCTCATCATCCCATGACCCGGAGGATCCTGAGACCACACTGTCCCACCTAGGATTCTGCCCTGCTTTGCCACCTGAGCACCTTTCAGGCAGGGACGTCCCTCATTGGAACAGACTTCTAAAAGTTCTGATTTTGTGCTCCTGGGCTATATCACTTTCCGTAGTTGGCTTATGGAAGTTCCCTCCCCTCACAGTTTATCTTCCCATATATTGCCTTGGATTCACTTCTCTGCACCTCCTACCTTGCAGACAGTGGTTGCTTTTCTATTTGTAGAGTTGCTGCTCTTCTTTTCTTAGATCTCTGGTTGAGTTCACAGGTGTTCAGAATGATTTGATAGCTATCTAGCTGAATCCTGGGACCAGATGAAACAAAGGTGTCCTACTCGTCCACCATCTTGGACTCCTTTATCTTAACACTTTTTATCTAGGAAGTTCCTGGCAGCAAAGATCTAAATATTTTCAGAAAAAAAAACTGATACATACCCAGTAATTAAATTTCAGAATGATCTTGTACTTATTAACAAGATGGGAAGGTAGAAAAAAAATGGAATAAAATCTTTATGTATTTGACAGAGAGAGAGCAGCAGTAGGGAGAGAGGGAGAAGCAGATTCCCCGCTGAGCAGGGAGCCCGATGTGGGACTTGATCCCAGGACCCTGGGGTCATGACCTGAGCCGAAGGCAGACGCTTAACTGACTGAGCCACCCAGGCACCCCTGGAACAAAATCTTTTTAAATATAAGGAAAATTTATCTCCAACCTGGAATTTTATCCTTAGCAAAATTGTGCAGTGTAATGGTTAAATAAATATATTTTCATACATGTAAAATCTCAACACTTTATCTCCCTGGGAAAACATTCTCAACCTTTGCCAGAGTAGGCTAGATGTTGTTTCTATACATTCTCTTGGATTTCAGGAAATATCTCTTTGAAAATTCTAACAAAATCCCACTGAACAGGGCGCCTGGGTGGCTCAGTCCTTAAGCGTCTGCCTTTGGCTCAGGTCATGATCCCAGGGTCCTGGGATCAAGCCCCGAATTGGGCTTCCTGCTCAGCAGGACGCCTACTTCTCCCTCTCCCACTCGCCCTGCTTGTGTTCCTGCTCTCGCTATCTCTCTCCCTCTGTCAAATAAATAAATAAAATCTTAAAATAAATAAATAAATAAAGTTTAAAGTCCCACTGAACAGATCCATCCTTCCTTCCTTCCTTCCTTCCTCCCTCCCTCCCTCCCTTCCTTCCTTCTTTCCTTCATTCCCTCCTTCTTTCCTTCCTTCCCTCCCTCCCTCCCTTCCTTCTTTATCAAATATATTTGAGAATCTACTCACTGTTAGGTATGCTTGGTGAACAAAATAGAGCGTGCATTAATATAGAGCCTTTCTTCAAACTGGATTTGTAGTGAGGATCTGGTTACCCTTCCCATAAAGAACAGTACCTGACCCTCTCTTTCAGTTCATGCTGAAAGAGAATTGCCCATTGTTTAAGAGTCACCTCTCGGGGCGCCTGGGTGGCTCAGTTGTTAAGCGTCTGCCTTCGGCTCAGGTCATGATCCCAGGGTCCTGGGATCGAGCCCCACATCGGGCTCCCTGCACCGTGGGAAGCCTGCTTCTCCCTCTCCCACTCCCCCTGCTTGTGTTCCCTCTCTCGCTGTGTCTCTCTCTGTCAAATAAATAAAATCTTTAAAAAAAAAAAAAAAGAGTCACCTCTCTGAGTCCCCAAAGTTTATTGCAATAGGATGACTTCTAATACATGCTGTTGTCATTTCTTCTATGGCAAGTATACTAGGTAGAATAGTGTCCTCCAAAAGTTCAGGCCCAACCAGAACCTCAGAATGTGAGCTTATTTGGAAATAGGGTCTCTGAAGGCATAAAGATGAGGTCATACTAGATTACAGTGTTCCCAAATTTAGTATGACTGATGTTCCCATAAGAAGAGAGACATTTGTACATAGAGCCACAGATATAAGAGAAAAAGATGGAGGAAGAGACTGGAATGATTCAACCACCAGAGGTGGGAAGAGACAATGAAGGATCCTCCTCTAGAAACTTCAGAAGGAGTTTAGCACAGTCAACACCTTAATTTTGGACTTCAAGTCTCTAGAACTGTGAAACAATACATTTCTGTTGCTTTAAGCACTGCCTCCCCCACCCTACCAAAACAAAAACAAAAACAAAAAACAAAACAAAACAAAAACAAATAGAGCCTGCAAGGGAGAAGACTATGAAATACTAAACAAATACATACACATAAAGCTTATAAAAAATTATGAGGAAAATAAGTAGGTCTGTACAGACCAGATTTTAATTGCCTCAAAAGTTATTTATTTTTGCATTCCCAGGGCCTAGTACAGTGTTTTCCATTGAGTGGCCACTCAATACATTTTTGGTCAACTATAAATAAATGTTGAATACATATGTTTATTTTCATAATAATCAAAACCATTTTATTTTGCATTAAAAACCTAGTGGAAACAATCTCAATGGTTTACGTGTGCACATCAAAGAGTTAAATTTTTAATTCTGCCATGTATTAGACTTCTTAACATATTTCTTTAGCCTTTCAGGTTGGTGCTTGTAGACTATGATTTTAACACAATGCACAACAAAATTTAAAACAATTATCCCTTTGCCATTTTTGCATCTGTTCAGTGGAGATGAGAGTGCCGATGATCTGAGTACCTCATTAATTCACAGAAATGATTGCTTTCAACATTTTCTGCAATTCCCAAACTCCACGAGCAAGCTGAGATCCAGCTATAAGATTCTGCAGCGCTGACTGTGTCATGCCCAGTTTAACAGTAGATAGATAAATGTGATTAAATAGTGGTCTGAATGTAATTGCATTGTGGTGGAAAATGTGGTAGTAAAGCAGATCATCATGACTACATAATGGGTTAGCAATCTTTCTATACGTTGTCCCTGTATATACAATAGTCAAGCCTGTCAAGCCTCTGCATATTTAAAATATACAGCTGGTAAGTCTTTTGTTTCATAAGATTTCACTCAACCCATCACCTAACAAATCCGAAAGGTATAAATAGGAACCGATTTAGTACTTGGAGCTAACAATAGGAATCAAACAAATTCTTTATGCTAATTAATGTTATTGGTAACTTTACTATTGGTTTAGAAATGGCAATGAACTGCACCTAATTAGTTTTGGATTTTGTGTTGTGTGTTCTTCGAAAATAACAAGGAGGTTTTTCTCTAAACAAAGACATTAGAAAAGAAAGCCAGTTGATTTGTAATTCATTTTGTCATTTTCTCTCTTGACACCTTGGATCTCTGAATAAAAACTAAATTATATTGATGTATTTGCCTGTGAATGCCAAATATATGTAAAAATGCTCATACTGATTTTTATCATCCCTGGAGAATTTGGATAAATTCTTTGCTAATTTCAAATTCAAGATATATTGTTTAAAATTTAAATTAAATCCGCTAATTTCTCCAAATACAGAATTAGACATATGTACCTTATCTGCATGAAGAAATAAAGTGAAAGTAAGTCATATTCTGTCATATTTTTGTCATGATATTTTTGTTCTACATAGCTCATCTTCCCTTCACAGGATCCCCTCCAAATCCTAGTATCCAGTTCTCCTGAAATATATCCCAGCTCTACCAGCGACCTGTGCTTTCTTTCACTTTGTTCCAACTTATCTTTTCAAATGACTTTTTTAACTTTCTGTGAACCCTGTGGCACCCTGACTTCTTCCATGATAACATGTTTTAACATCCTGTCTTTCCCCTCACTAGGTTGAACATTTCATGAAAATAGAGGCTCTGTCTTGCCCTTTCCTTAAAGATTTTATTTATTTATTTATTGGACAGAGAGAGGCACAGCGAGAGAGGGAACACAAGCAGGGGGAGTGGCAGAGGGAGAAGCAGGCTTCCCACTGAGCAGAGAGCCCGATGCGGGGCTTGATCCCAGGACCCTGGGATCCTGACCTGAGCCGAAGGCAGACGCTTAACGACTGAGCCACCCAAGGGCCCCTGTCTTGCCCTTTCTTATATTCCAAGCACAGTAGCTTAGTCCTGGCACACCATAGACTCAAAGCACATCCACTGAACAAACGTACAAAGCAAAGGCTATTAAAAATATCTAGCATTAGGCTAAATTTTAACATTTAACATATATATATATGTATATATATACGTATATATTTTTTTTACTGTGAGAACAATTTCAGTGTTGGCAGTCTATTTTATAAAGACTGGCAAGTCCAATCAATACAATTGGCTCTGATGTTTAGATGAATCAGTAATGCAGGCTAGGAGAACACTGCAAAAAGTATCTAGATTTTCATTTGCAACATGAGTCCATTTTACCAATATCCCAACTATAGACTTTTGAATAGTTCATACTTCTCCCATTCAGGTCAATGTGAAGAAATCAGACACTTTCAGATTTGTGGTGTGCTATCCCTCTTTTCAAAGAGCTTTCTAAAAGTAACTTAACATGGCATCCAGGTAGAGGAACCAAGAAAAGGCTGGTAGGACTATGGCAAGATTGGCTCTACTGTCAGCCATTGCATTTTCATGGCAATGAAAAGTGCACTTTATGGTTAGTTGTGGAACATCCAGAAGCTGTATAAGGCCTTAGAGATAAAAGGATAAAATCGTATTATAATATTAAAAAAAAAAATACTGCAAGATTAGTTCCTATAGTATTAGCTGTTCCAGTGCTTCTCCATTCTCTTCAAGTCCTGAACAGAGCCATTTTCTCTTACAGGCAGCTCATGAATTTGCTTGCTTCTTACTGGATAATACTAGCACTATTTGATGTACATTCCTTCAACATTTCCTTTTCAGAATAAAATTAGTATGGATTCCACTTCTGGTATTTTTTTTCTATAGAACTATTAATAAGAAGTGCTTATAGATGGGCAAACTAATTGCAGTATCCAAATAACTAAAATTAGAAATAAAAGCACATCATATAATTTGGTAACTTAGAACCTGGAGTATCTATAGAAGAGGTCTTCTGTGTGAAGCTATTAAAAAAGAGAGCTCTATACATAATTGACAAATCATAGTAAAGAAAGCAAATAAAGAACAAAATATATATTTATGATCCCATGTGTATTAAAAATAAACAAATTATGCATGTTAATGCATGCCCAGAAAAATACGACACTGATGCTGTTTGTCAACAGTTGTTCATGGGGATATGATACAGTTATGGGATAAATTCATTTTTGCTTTTTCTAATTACTATAATGTTCAACTTTAATATATACAAAATTAAATCTGAAGTCAGAAAAAAAGAGTATCTGTAAAAATGCCATATAGTTATCTCTTTCTTCTCTTTTTAAATTTGTCTCAAGGGGATTTTAATGCTGTCATACATAACCAGGGCTGGTTCTTCCATTAACATTTATAATCTCATCCTATCCTGACTTCTCTAGAGACTCACTTCCTCAATTATCTTGCCATGTACCTGCATCTTCAGAGTTTTACCATGGATCACAACATCCTTAGGTTTTACAAAATAAATATTTGACAAAATAAAATATAAGAAACAACAAATAAATAGGTAAATGAGTAGCGAAGCTCAAGAACATGTTTTTCTATTTTCTTCATCAGCAAACTTCTAGAAGGAGTTATATCTACTTCAGTAACCTGCTTCCTTATCTACCTAACATTCTTTCCCTATTGAGTCTCACAACTCAAAAATCATGACTAACTTTCTAATCATGTAATCCTGGGGTTGTCAAACTATTTCTGAAAAGAGTCATGCAGTAAAGATGTTAGTCTTTGCCAGACAAAGAGTTTTGACAACAAGTAAACTCTGTGGCTGAAACACAGACACAACCATAGACAACACATTAAAGAAAAAAAAGAGCATGCTGTATTCCAGTAAAACTTTATTCATAAATACAGGTAGCAGGCTGGATTTCCCCTGCGGGTTATGATTGGTAGGCTCCTAATGCAACCCAATAGCTAATTTTTAGTTATCTTTCATCTTTCTTTTTCTGAAGGAGTTGACACTGTCTTCCGCCTTTTTGAATTTCTCCTCTCTGGGTAGAAACAGTTTGGGCTCACCCCATATTCCATGGGCTGTACATTTCCCAGTCACCCTTGCAGATAAACTGAGAACACAGGACTCATTATGGCCAATGGGTTTGAGCAGAGGTGATGCATATTCTTTATTGCCTGACATAGTAAAAAACTAGGGTATGAATTTTCCATGATATCTCTCTTCTTTTCCTTGAGGGAGACAAAGAACACCAAGATGACAGAATTGGAGGATTATCCAGGATTCTTAGGTAACACTGGACATGAGTTGCTAAAAAAACTGCTTACACCAGACTATTATATCAATGAAAAATAAACCTTTGTTGTGTTAAGAAACTGAGATATTAGGGTTTCTATTCAGATTTTTATTCGGTCTTCTTAATTTTCCTACTAATGAAAGCCTCAGATCATGCTACTCCTCTGATATAAGGTGTCAGGATCTTCCTTTTTCTTATTGAACATTAAACATTCAGATAATTTAGCTTGGCATTCAAAAGCATGACTTTACTTGTATTTGTTTTCTATTGCTGCATAACAAAGGATTACTAACTTAGCTACTGCAAAAGCAGCATAGTTTATCACGTCAGTTTCATGAGTCCAAAGCCCAGGCACAGTTTAACTGGATCTTCTGCTCAGGGTCCCACAAGGCTGTAATCAAGTTGTTGAATGGGTCTGGGGTCCCACAAGAGGCTTGACTTGGGAAATAATATCTTCCAATCTAGATTATTGGCAGAATTCATTTCCTTGTGACTATGAGACAGGTCCTTGTTTTCCTGCTGGCTCTCAGGTGGAGGTCATTCTCTCATTCTCAGCTCCTAAGGTCCATCTTTACATCCTAGGCATGTGAACCTTTTACAACTTGCCAACTTACTTCTTCAACACCAGCAAGAGATTCTCTCTCTTCAGTGAAAGCCCATTTCCTCTTTCAAGGGATTTCACCTGGTTAAGTCAGGCCCACCCAATACAATCTCTTGAGACCTTATTGTTATCTGTGAAATCCTTTCACCTTTGCCATATAAAGTAGCCTAATCAGGGTGAGATATCCTATCATATTCACTGTCTGCCCATACCCAGAGGAAGTGGACTATATAGGGCATATACACCAGGAGAGGGGAATTTTGGAGGCTATGTTAGAATTCTGCCTACTGCATTCCCTAGCCTATTCCCCTAGTATTACTTCCACATTTTCCCCTTGGTTCCGTGTATCCAGCTAAAAGAAAGTACCTGGATTTCTTATAGTTTATTCTTGACCTTTCCTCCTGTTGTTAAACTAACAATTATTGATATGTTATGTGCGAAATACTTTCGTGTTCATTATGTTTTTTAGTGCTTACAATAACTTAGATACATTAATAATAATATCTCCATGTATGTATATGTATATATATATATATATGTATATATATACACTGAGGACCAAAAGTTAAACAATTTCCATGCTTATGACCCAAGTTCTAGAATATTTAATCATAAGATTCATAGTTCATTGACTAATCTTTTATCTTTTCCATCTGCTAGGTTCTTTATCTAGAATTCATCTGACCATGCTCATCTACATAATACCTAATAATCTTATAAAACAATTTCCCCAAAATCTTATTATGAGATTTTCAAACATATAGCAAAACTGAAAGTATTTTATAGTAAACGCCAACATATTTACCACTTGTAACTACCATTAACATTACTTCACTTGCTTTGTCATATATGTATACATCCATCCATCCAACACTTTATCCAAAATTACATTGTAGCTTTTGATGTGTTTCAAAGTAATTTGCCGGCATCAGTATACTTCCACCTAAAAATTATAATATGTAATCCATTAGGTAAATTCCAATATTTCTTTACAGATTTTCTTTTGATACAAATTTTGCATACAATGAGATACAAAGATATTAAGTGTACATTTGATGAGTTTTGACAAATGCTTACATCTGTGAAACCCAGATGCACATCAACATAAAGGATATTACATTGACTCCATGCATTTTCCCAGTTAAACCTCATCCTACAACCTCTCTTTTAATCCTTCCCAACCATTAATCAATTGTGCCTGGTGAAGAACCCCATATAAGTAAAATGTAGTATGTTCTCTTGCATTTTTTTTCACAACAGATGCTTTTGATATTGAGTCTTGTTTTTGTGTGAAACAGTAGTTTGTTTCCTTTTGCTGCTGAATAGCCCTGCATTACATGAACATACCCCAGTTTGTTTATTCATTATGTTATTGATGGAAATTGTTTTCTTTTTGTGACACTTCTGAATGAAATTTTCATGAATATTAGTATACACAAGTTTTGCGTAAATATTTGTTTCATTTCTTATGAGTGGATACCTAGAAGTGAAATTTCTGTGACATATGCTAAGTGTATGTTCAGTTTTAGAAGAAACTAAGACACTGTCATAATATTTATAAAGTAATTGTATTATTTTACATTTCCACAAACAATAAATGGTATTACAGTTGTTCCACATCTTCAAATACATTTTATTGTCAATCTTTTTCATTATTTCAATCTATTTGTTGGGTTGTAAATTTAATTTTCATTTCCTTAATGACTTACAGAATATCTTCTTTTGCAAAGTATCTGTTAAATACTTTGTCCCTTTTTAATAAGTCATTTTTCTTTTAACTATTTATTTGTAGGAGTATATTATTCTGTGTATCAGTCTTCTGTGACTGTATAATATATACTCACATATAGTTACATATATATACATTCTAATGCATATACTTTTGCTTTCATAGTTACTGATTTCTGGGACTTATATAAGAAACACCTGGCTCACTGCAAGTTACTATATTCTTCTGCACTTCTCCATAGTTTTAATTTTTCCATTTTGTCTGTGATGGATATTCAACTATTTTTGCATTATTTCTTGAAAAAAAATTTAATCCATTGGGTTACCTTGGTGTCTTTGTTGAAAATGAAATGACTATATAATTTTGTGTCTGTTACTTGATTTTTCATTGTGTTACATTGATCCCTCTCCTTCTCCCTCCCCTCCTTTCCCTAATATTTATGGTTTAATCTTACAGTCTTGATTATGTAGCTTTATCATTAATTCTGAAATTAAGGGATGTAAGGCCTCAAACTGTTTTACTTCTTTCAAAATTGCTTTGTATATTCTAATTCCTTTGCAGTTCAATATTTATTTTAATCATCCCATCAAATTTAAAGAAAAATTTTGGGTTCTTTAGGATGACACTGAATCTATAAAGCAAAATAGATAAAATGATATCTTAATATCGAATTTTCCAGTTAATGAAAATGGTATACATTTCTACTTATATCTTGTTAAATTTATCTCAGCTATGTTTTATTTTAGTTTTTCCTCATCTTTTCTTAAATTTGTTCCTAAATATTTTAAGCCTTTTGATGTTATTATAAATAAAACTGATTTAAATTTTATTTATTTTAATTTTTAATTTTTTTTTGTTTTTTTAAGTAGGCTCCATGCCCAATGTGGTGCCCAACATGGTGCTTGAACTCACAACCCTGAGATCAAGACCTTAGCTGAGATCAAGAGTTGGATGCCCAACCGAGTTACCCAGACACCCCTAAATTTTATTTTAACTACTTGCTACCAGTATATAAAATGCAATTGATTTTTTTAAATGCAATTGATTTTTGTTTTACATCCTTATGAGCAATATGTGAGGGTTTTGATTTCTCTGTATCATTAACAATACTTGTTATTTTCTGTCTTTTCTTATATCCAACCTAATGAATGTAAACTGGCATCTCATTGTAGTTTTGGTTTGCATTTCCATGATAATTAATGATATTGAGCATCATTTTATAAGCTTATGGCCACTTATTTATCTTCTCTGGAGAAATATCTACTCAAATAATTTGTCTATTTTTTTAAAAATTGAATAACTTGTCTTTTTAATATTGAGTAATAAGAGTTCCTTATATTCTGAACAGAAGCTACTTAAGAGATTCATGATTTATAAATATTTTCTCCCATTCTTTGGATTATATTTCACTTTCTTGATGGTATAATTTGCAGTGCAACAATTTTTAATATTGAAGTCCTACTTATGTATTTTCCAAATGTGGCTTGTGGTATTAGTGTTATATCTAACAACTACTGCCTAACCCAAGATCAGGAAGATAGTACATTAATATTTAATGTAATTATTTGCATAGTTAGATTTAGGTCTATAATTTTACCATTTTGTCTCTGTCAGTCTCTTTAATTTCTCCTTTTCTGTTTTCCTTTAGATTATTTAAATATTTTATTTGGAATTATATTTTAAATTATGTACATCACCTGTATTAAATTACCTATTGATACTTTAGCTCACGTATTTTTTAATCTCATGTATTTTAAGTAACTGCTCCAGAGGTTGAAATAAGCATGCTTCACTTTGCAGTCTAAGTCTAGGGTTAATGTAACACTTGATTTAAAATGTTGAAATCTTCACAATTTAAGTCTAATAAATTACCACTGCCACATATTAGCTGTATGCCAAAGTCAGAATTTTTTTTTTGCATTTTTCAAATGGATTTTTATTTTATTTACTTTATTTTTTATTTGAGTAGAGTTGACACACAATGTTATATTAGTTTCAGGGGTACAGCATAGTGATTCAACGTCTTTATATGTTCCACTATGCTCACCACAAGTGTAGCTAACATCCATCACCATACAATGCTATTACAATACCATTAACTATATTTCCTATGCTGCACCTTTTATTTCTGTGACTTATTTATTCTATAACTGGAAACCTATGTCTCCCACTCCCATTTCATTTTTTAAAGTATTTATGTATGTATGTATGTATGTATTTTAGAGAAAGAGAGTGGGGAGGGGCAGAGAGAGAGAATCTTTTTTTATGATTAATTTTTTAATTCTATTTTTTAAAATTTTATTTTATTATGTTATGTTAGTCACCATACAATACATCATTAGTTTTTGATGAATCTTAAGCAGATTCCACACCCAGCATGGAGCCCAACACGGCTGGATTCCACAACCCTGAGATCATGACCTGAACCAAAATCAAGTCTGACACTTAACTGACTGAGCCACCCAGGTACCCATTTAGGTTTTTATTTAAATTCCAGTTACTTAAAATACAGTATAATATTAGTTTCAGGTGTACAATATAGTGATTCAACACTTCCATACCAACATCCAGTGCTCCTGACAGGTGCACTCCTTAATCCCCATCACCTATTTAACCCATTCCCCCACCCACTTCCCCTCTGGTAACCATCAGTTTGTTCTCTATATTTAAGAGTCTGTTTCTTGGTTTACCTCTCTCTCTCTCCCCCTCCACCTTTGCTCGTTTATTTTGTTTCTTAAATTCCACATATGAATGAAATCATTTGGTATTTGTCTTTCCCTGACTGATATTTCGCTTCGCATAATACTCTCTAGATCCATCCCTGTCATTGCAAATGAGATATCACCTCATACATGTCAGAATGGCTAAAATCAACAAAACAAGAAACAAAGGTGTTGGTAAGGATGTGGAGAAAGGGAACCCTCTTGCACTGTTGGTGGGAAGGCAGACTGAGGCAGCCACTCTAGAAAACAATATGGAGGTTCCTCAAAAAGTTAAAAATAGAACTACTGTATGATCCAGCTATTACACTACTAGGTATTTACCCACGAATACAAAAATACTAATTCAAAGGGATACATGCACACCAATGTTTACAGAAGCATTATCTATAACAGCTAAATTATGGAACCAGCCCAAGTGTGTCTATCAACTGATGAATGGATGAAGAAGATACTGTGTGTGTGTGTGTGTGTGTGTGTGTATATACAATGAAATATCACTCAGTTATAAAAAAGTCAAATCTTTTAATGTAATTGCTCAGATTGCAAATTTTCTGGACTGCAGGCTATAAATGGCTTCCATTGCATATTCTGCTTTTGTTTTGTTTTTATAAACTTTTAAAATGTAAAAAAAAGGGGGGACAATTTAGAGCTTGAGGGCTATACATTTAGAAACTGTAGGCTGGATTTGGCCCATAGCCATAGGTTTGCTTTATCCTATCATTATAGATATTACATGCATGTACCTTATAAATTATAGAAGAAAATGCCCTCTTTTTTTGTTTAAAAAATATATATATATTGTAAAGAAAAAATAATGAATGTTTATATTTACCCAATTGTGTAACATTTCCTATGTTCATCATCCTTTGGCTAATACCAATTATTGGGAAACCAAGTTCAAGATGATGAAAGGAGATCTGACCTAATCTTCCTCATGATAGGATTGGTAAAACAGAATGTGTAATCTGAACATGTATCCTTAAGACCTGGCAGAATTACCACAACAGCTCACTGACACACCAAGTAAGGACTATTATGGGTGAAAAATACAATTAAAATCAAAAGCAAAAGCAAATCCTGGGGTAACTTCAGATATAGAGTCAATGTCAAAACTTTAAAGAATCAGGAATGGTGGTGCTTATCACATTCCCATTTAAGTTTCATCTTGGCTGATGCAAAAGATAAATGTCTCTTGGAGAAACACAGTGGAATATCTTAAGTTTAATCATCATTCCAATGCAGCTGTTCTTCCAGATATGGTCTTATTATAGGAACAAATCAATTTAGCTGGCAAGCAGCTATTGACCTGACAATTACTTTTTCTCTATTGCAATAAGATAAAAAAGCACAAGATTGCTTTCACCCAGCAAGCCCAGCAGTAAAACTGTATCACTTGCTTCAGGATTACTCACCCTCTATCCAGAGTTACCACCACTCTTTTTTTTTTTTTTTTTTCAGAGTTACCACCACTCTTTAAAGCACTACTTTTTCTCTCAATTAGAGGGGAAAAAAAGCCTCTTTGTGTGGACAAATTAGGAAAAATTGCACATTGGGAAGTACAGTTAGAAAAATCTGCTCTCTGAGGGGAGATGCACAAATTTGATAAAAGACATATTTTTGTGAGCCTTCCTATGGGCAGATGCAGCCCAATTCCAGGTCACAGAGCTGAGTGAGGTGAGAGCAGACTGGATTTCAGTTTGCCCTCTTTCCCTTAGCTCAGTGCCTTTGTGTAGTCCACAAACTGTGCAAAGCCATGGACAAACCAAATTCTTTAACACAATTCAGATATCAAGGAATTTCAACATTTAACTGGTCAACAAAATAAATCACTATATAATGATACTATATATATATATATATATTTTTTTTTTTTAAATTTATTTATTTATTAGGGAGAGAGAATCTCAAGCAGACTCCTGGTTGAGCTCAGAGCCCTACATAGGACTCCATCTCACAACCCTGAGATCATGATCTGAGATGAAATCAAGAGTGGGATGCTTAACTGACTGAGCCATCCAGGTGCCCCATAATGATACTATATTTTAAGAATGGGATTATAGGAAATAGTGAGAGAATTTTCTAAATGGCTAAAGATCTGGAACATGCCAGGTTCTTCCTTCTAAGGGGGTGAATAAAGATGCTGTAAAGTTGTGCTCTCAATCACTAAAAGGCCTCCTGACTGATTTTGGAGGAAATATATATCACATTTTAAGGAATTGTTCCCAATGCATTTCCTGAATCACCCCCTAAGTGGCCAGCTTTGTAGAGAGCCCCATGCCAGTGAGGGCTCTTCAGCTTGTCCAGGCTGTATCTCTTCCACTTTGCATTTATGATCCTAATGATTCAACATGCTCAAAGTCTCTGTGCTCACAGATGCTCAATTTGAAACATGTTCTTAATAATAAAGTTGATAGAGTGTGTAATGTGTATATTCATATATATTAATGCATTATCCTTGTCACTCTGTCTCCTTCAATATTTTATATATTTTGGTGGTTAATTTTATAATTGATTACACAATTGTTCTATAATTTTCAGAATATAAGAATGATAGAACTTAAAGAGGATTATATGTGATCTAGAAATTCTGAATCTAGATTGCATGCAGTAACTTATAAAAATTTGGTTTATTCCTTTGAGAAGAGTGAGTGCATTTTTAGTTTTAAAAGGAATAGTTGCATTATATAAAGTGGAAACATTGTGTGTGTGTGTGTGTGTGTGTGTGTGTTGGAGCAAGGTTCAAAGTATAACATGGATTCATATAGATGTTGGACAGCTAAAGGGATATTTGTTCCTTTTTGTGTCAGCATCTAAATATACTTTTTATTTATGTGGCATTCCAAGATAAGTAAAAGTTAAGATCAGAGTCCCATGTTTATTTATTTTTATACATCTGCAAACTACAGCTTCTGCAAATATCAAAAGTGTGGTCAACTAGATGCTTCTCCTCAGGAATTTTAAATCTAACAAAGATGTTATAGATTGAGGAGCCCCTTGACACAGTAGCAAGCATCCAGAGATATGAGGTCCTACAATACAGTAGGGAATGTGCAATAGCAGAAGTCCAAATGACAATATCATCAGTAGATGACCACTCTTGTGGATAGTGGTTACTTGGTTCCTGGAAAACATAGTTCCCTGATATACTTCTTTTGCATTTATTTTGCATTTATTTTGCATTTATTTTCTACTTAGATTCATGAGAGTATCTTTCTATTTGCCCTTATGCTCTTGATTAAAATTTTCCTGTAATTTTCCAGGGAATGATTGTTCAATTATTAGAATTCTATGATGAAATCCTATGGACTTGGAGTTTTATTGAATTACAGTTTCACTTCCTTTCCTAGTAATGAGAGTATTAAGATTTTCAAATTCTTCTAGTGTCAGTTTTGGTTAGCTGTATTTCCAGAAAATGTTTCCAGTTTGGTAGTGTACATTATTCCACATACAATTGATTAACTGTATTTGTCTAAATATTTCCAGATAATTCATTTTAATGTTTAACTTCATTGACACAAAATCTTTTCACTATCTGGTTTTGGTCTCTCTTTTATTTAATCCCAACATTGGTCATGTGTGCCTTCCCCTCTCTCTTTTGTTCTGTCTCACTCCATCTGTATCTTTCTATCTCTGTCCCTCTCTCTCACTTCCACTTTCCTTCCTCTTGCTTGCTTTTGCTCTCACTCTCATTCTCTTAAGTTCATCAAATTTGCTTGGAATTTATGAATTTTATTAGCATTTTGAAAAGAAAATTGGCCTAATTTATGCTGTTTACTGTTTTTGCTTTCTATTTTATATTTTCTTAGTTTTCTTCTTTAGTTAACATTTTCCTAAAATGGTTGCTTATCTCATACATTTGGAATCTTTTTTCCTTTATATTGTCTTACTTAATAGCATATTTCTCTCAAATTCCCATGTGAGTTTTATCACACATTCTTTACTTCATATTTTAATTAATATTTATTTACTTTAAGTAATTTATAACTTTAATATCTTTCCTTCTTTGGCTTAAACTACACATGGGGATTTTCTAGTTTTCTGTTGTTATTTATTCCTACCCTACTTCCACATGGTCAAAACCATGCTCTCAAATATATAGAAAGCAGACACTACCTACATGGAAATGTTCCATGAGAACTTAATACCTAACTATATTTTGCAGTTTTAATAAATATCAGATGACTAAGTGGGTTGATAAGATTTTATATTTTATATTAGTAATGTAATATTGTCTACTTAATATGCTAAATACTGAGTATATTTATAAACATTTCCTAGAATAATTATAGATTCATGTATTTCTTCTTTATTTCTGACAATATTTGTATCATTTATTTTGAGATACTTTTTAGGTGCTTAAAACTACAATTTTATATCTTTTTTTCAAGATTTTATTTATTTATTTGAGAGAGAGAGAGAGAGCACAAGTGGGGTGAAGGTCAGAGGGAGAAGCAGACTCCCCACCGAGCAGGGAACCCAATGTGGGACTTGATCCCGAGACTCTGGGATCATGACCTGAGGGGAAGGCAGACGCTTAACCACTGAGCCACCCAGCGCCCTACAATTTTATATCTTCCTAATACAGCAAAACTTTAAAAAAATTATGAAATGATTTCTTTTCTCTTGCAATATTTCTTTCTTTAAAGTTTAATTTTCCTAATATTACAGTAGCACCAGATTTCTTTTGTTTAATTTTGCCTATAATGTATTTGCTTTTCTTATGCTTTAATATTTTGTATTCATTTTATGTAGATATGACTCTTTTAAGCAGCACACATTTTTAAAAAATCATTCTAAAATTTTTCTTTTAATTAGAAATTTTTATCCATTTATATTTAATGTGTGTATTTGCACAGCTGGATTCAAATCTTCTATCCTACTACCTGCTTTTGAATTTGTCTGATTATATACCTCTATTAGGTTGGTAGTTATACATTATTTTACTTTTTATTTTAGTGTTTTCTCTGGAGATTACATTCTTAATCATTGATCCATCAAAGTCTATACAAATTAGGACTTCTAACACTTCCAAGACAATAAAATGGCTTTAGAAAATGTTAGCAACATTTATCAGTCATATGTATTGTTTTCTGTTATGTTAATTTAATGCATATATTTTCATTTCCTCTGGAATGGATATATATATTGGTTTTTACAGCCAATAATCTTTTATATTTATCCATGTTTATAGGTCTTTTTTTAATCCTATCTAATTTCCATATGCAATAATTGCCTTCTCTCTTTTTAAAAAATTTTTATTTAAATTCTTTCTCTTTTATGCCAGCTCATTAGAATTTCTTTCATTGCATGTCTTCTTATGTCAAAGTACCTACGTTTTACTGGTTTTGCAATGTTTTATTCCAACTATTTAAAAAACTTTTTTTATTTTTTTTACTTTGTCTAGAATTTGAGCTTGACCCCACCCCCAAAAGCTGGAAGATATTATTCCATTAATTATGGCTTCACATCCTCTGGTCTCATTGTTATTCCTCTGAAATAAATTTTATGCTTGTTTTAAGGCTTTATTATTAACATTTTTAGATATATTTCTTATATCTCTTATATAAGGAATATAAACTATTCCTTATATTTCTCCTCTCCCTCTGTAACTCCAGTGAACATGTTTTATGTTTTACTCTGTCCTTTCTGTGCCATGCTCTTTTTTCATTTTCTATCCTTTTATCCCTCCTACATAATTCTGCCTATTTTCCTGTCATATGTCTTCTGCTCTTCTAATTTTCTTTTTTTTAAGATTTTATTTATTTATTTGAGAAAGAGAGAGTGACAGAGAGCACAAGCAGGGGGAGGAGCAGAGGGAGAAGCAGACTCCCCGCTGAGCAGGGAGCATGCCTCAGGGCTCCATCCTGGGACCCCAGGATCATGACCTGAACTGAAGGCAGACTCTAACTGACTGAGCACCCAGCTGCCCCTAATTTTTTTAATTTTTAAAGATTTATTTACTTACTTTAGAGAGAGTGAGAGAGAGAGCACACGTGTGAGTGGGTGGAGGGGAAGAGGGGAAGGGAGAGGGAAAGAATCTCAAGTAGGCTCCCTGATGAGCACAGAGCCCGAGGTAGGGCTCAATCCCATGACCCATGAGATCATGACCTGAGCCAAAACCAAGAGTTGGGTGCTCAACCGACTTGAGCAACCCAGGCACCTCTGTTCTTCTTATTTTCTATTTAATTGTATCTAATTTACTGCCAACCCCTCCAATAATTTCTTAATATTAATTAATATATTTTTTAATTCTGGAGTTTCCATTTGCTATATAGCTTCCCATTCTCTGATGGCATACTTTCTCTTTTTTAACAAAAAAATTTGAAGTTATTAATGTGATTTATTTTGACATCTCTAATAATTTTTATGGTTTCATTGTGAGAGTTGTTACTTTTAGATTTTCATTACAAATAATGTCTCATCATATGCCTTTTAAATAGTATGTCATACATTATGTGTGAAAAAAATTAAAAATTATGCTAGGCTTGGGATTCTCTCTTGGAAGATTTATGTTAGCTTCTTGCAGGTGGCTAGAGGCACTAGCAATACTGATTATCTTAATCAAATGGATGTGTTGAATATATACTTCACTGCTTGTGAGGATTATACTTTTTTTTTTTTTTTGGTGGTGAAACAAGAAAGAAATTTATTGAGGCCAACACTGGGAAGACAACAGACTAGTGTCTCAAAGACTATCTCCCCAAGGGCTATACTTTTTTCAAGTTTGACTATCCTCTTGGGTTATTGTTCTCAGGGGTTCCAAATAAAACATGGAAGTTTTACCTAATGACCTATTCCTTGGCACAACACATTCAAACCTAACCCCTGGAGATGCTTGATGCCTCTGCTCATCTTCTTAGCCTCTCAGTGAGTCATTTTCACATTAAAATCATTGAAGACTCTTTTTTTGGATAATTCATATGAGTCACTCATACCGAAGTGCTTTTTAGAGTGAGAGAGGGGCACTAATACCAAAGTATATTTATATAGAAAACTATAGAATAGTTTTACTTAAAAACTAGCTTCTCTATTTGGCTGGTATCTTATATATTTCCTGGTCTCTCTCTGTTAAGACAGATCAAGAGTTAGATCTACAGATAGGTAGGTAATAATTATCTATCATTTAATCATTATTTTGACCTTTTCCAATTTCATAGGTGAAAAGGGCATTTCTTTGTTGAAGTCATTTGCATTTTGTTGGTTCCTGATGCATTTGAACATTTTAATAAGTTTACTGGCAATTCACATTTCACTCTTTCATCATATCTCCTTATATGAGTACCAAATTTTGCTGTCACTCATTCTGTTTAATCATATAGTTTGTTGACATAAAAATAAGTGTCTACTATTCAATTATTGTAAGTACAATATATTTTAAAACTAAAAAATATTTTCTACTAAGAAACATGGTAACCATCAAACTTAGCAAAGAGCTTTTGCTTAATTTTAAACTAATTGTTTGTCAGCATGTTCTATATCAAATAGAAAGTGAAGAGGATGATGATGAGTTTACCATGTGGTTTCATGATTTCATTTAAATATTGCATATCCTTACACCACCTTTTAAAACTCCTTATACACATTTTCTGAAACATTAGCATAATTTTTTCACCACTACTGTGAATTTTTAAGAACTGATTTGCTCATTCTTGGCTTTGCATTGATAAAAAATATCTTAGGTTGAAAGTTACAGAGATGAAATTAGAAAGGAAGAATTTTTTTCTTGGTTTAGATTTATGTGTTGTATTTCCTAATGACTTGTTCATTCCAACAAATAATGATCCAATTCTCTTTGACAGAAATCCCTTAGAGTGTTTCTACTATCTCATGAATAAATAGTGTTAATTCTTCATGTAGCATAGAATTACACTATGGTGTAAATGAACTTATTGCAAACAATTTGTAACTGCTGTAAGTTCCTGTCAGAACACCGTCAAGATACATTTGGCAAATCTTCCCAGATAATTGGTAAACAGAAAAAACTAATTACATTTGGGACAATCAAAATGTGAATGCATGCAAATCTAATCAGAGGATAAAATGCTCTAAAAATGCTTTGTAAATCTTTAAGTGGTTTCTACTGAGTTCTTTGTTACACATGACAAGAGTCAACATGACAGTCTGCAGACTACCACATGTAACTTCAGAAAAAAAAAAATGCTGATGAAACAAAAGGATAGCAGTTGAGTCAGTCACAAGAAATAACTCTTAGTTGAATACACTGTATTTTCAAAAAGACAGATAGCTTGTAAGGAACCCGCTCCTTGTGTTTCTGAAGATGTTGAAGTCAACTGCCCTGTGTGAATTTTTTAGTGCCCAAGAATTGATAGCAGTCAAGAGAAACACAACACTCCTCACAAAAATGTTAGTGAATTTGGAGGCTGAGAAATTATTGATCAAGCTGTGATCCTGCAATAAAACTTTGCATTTGAAATTGCCCTTTGAATAGGAGTGTTCAAAGCTAAGGTCAAGGTGGGGAATATCTGAATCCAGGATGAATCTCTTTGCATCTCATCCATATTCCACTGACCTAGAAGTTTTAGGCAGTTGAAACATTTTAGAAAAGAGTTCTTATTTTGAGTCTTTGGGCTCCTAAACAGCTTCAGGTGATCCATAAACATGCTAAATGTTTATATATATATAGTGTGTGTGTGAGGGGTTATGTGTAATGTACTCAGATAGCCAGAGAGAGGACTCATGGCTTCATCAATTTTTCAGAGTGGTCATGATCACCAAAATATAAAAAATACACCCAGGTTTAAAATGACCCATTGCTCCTTGTGTTTAAGGAAAATTAACCGAATATAATAACATATCCTTTTCAAAGGATTTTCACATCCAACAAATAGGTCTGGTAATTCTCACAACTTTCCTGTAGAGGTAGCCATACTTGTAAATTTACTTATTGTATGTTTAAATGTACATTTAGATAAGCAATGGAACACCTGAAAATGACATGTTAATACACAGCAAAGTAATAGTGTGTGAAAGTATTCCTTTGCTGTAGGGAGGGGAGAGGTTATGAAAATTTCTTTATGGGTATATATGTCTGTGTTTGTGCATGTGAGTGTATGTGTGTGTCTATTAGGAACAGTCTGATTTGATAATTATGAGAGAGGGGAGGTTATATTAACTATAAACATGACACTTGAATCTTCATCTTAAAAGTTATATTTTCCCTTCATAGCCACTACCAATTAGCTGCTCTGTCTCCATCTCTGTCTCTGCTTCCCTGTCTGTGTCACATTTAAAACATGTGTGTATATTGTATAAAAACTATACTTGGTACAATGAGCTGATTTGCTGTACAAATGCCACTTATTTTGTTGGGATTCCAGTCCTTTCTGTAATATGTTTGTTTATATTAACTGCTGTATACTTGCTGGTCTTTCTAAGGTGGATAATTAAAAGAGAAGGCAAGTTAATGATTTTTAAGCTTGAAAAAATAGATTCATCTGAGACACTATTTCTAGAATTTTTAGGACATGCAAACATAATTTATTATGATTATGATAATTATGATCATCTGCCTGCTATACCTAAATAAAAACAAACCTTCCTATATACTTCATATTCTGGGTGTTTCACAGATCCTACTTGCATTCATGAATTTCTTTGGTCCAGGGAACAAAAATTTAACTGTTTTAGGTACTCTGATGTAAGTCACTTAACATGCATCCGAGGTATAAAATACCATACCCACATCTCATATTTCCAGTCTATAGGATCTCTGAGCTAATTAACACTTTGCCTTACCAAAGGCAACTGCTTTTTCTTTGTGTAAAAGACATTTTGTCAAATTTCCAAAAATACTGTTTCTTGAAATAATAGAAATCTTCTGAGTTTATAAAATGCCCTCTATCATTCTCCCATCGTCTATGCTGAGAGAAATTATTTATGGAGTCTTTCAGCTTTAGCACAGTAGGAAGAAACCTACTCCACAGATGAGATTTGAAGTTTCCAACTTGTTAAACTTATTTTGTAAAGTCCCATCACAGCTTTATGGAGAGCAATGAATTAGCTACATTCGTTGCTGTCCACCACCACATTTATTAAACTTAAGTAGAAAAGTATCAGCTGCTTAATAAGCCCTTGCAACACAGATTTAAATAACAATAACAAGTATATGATTAATAATAATAATAATAATAATAATAATAGAAAGTTCCTACATTGTTTATTCCATATACCAGGACTTTTCTTAATATATATATGTATATATCACACACACACACACACATATATATATATATATTCCTTGTGTTTAAGGAGTTTAAAATGTTTAAGGAAACATTAAACATTTTAGAAAAGAGTTCTTATTTTGAGTCTTTGGGTCCCTAAACAGCTTCAGGTGATCCTGGCCTGACTGATATCTCCAACTCTAATCTATTGTCACATGGTTCAGTTGAACCTCTTCTCCTTGCTCATCTATAAATGTCCCACAGCAACAGTGAGAAGCCTGTCTCTCACAATCCACAATCCATTTACATAATTGTTTAACTCCAGTATACACATAGTGGTATCCGCATTGTTAACCCATATGTGCATGTGAAACAACTCTATCAACTAGAGCGCACTGCTATGTACAGTTCCACATGCCTTTAATTTTACAGACTATACTCGTTTCCAAAGTTACTTAGGTCAGCAACATTTTCCCCACCTCCTTTAATGAATTGTTTCCTGAATTTGTAATAAAGCTCAATTGATTTGTCACATTTTCCATTCCATCCAGGAATTCTCTGACCTCCAAAATGATTCTTTATAATTTGCGTAAATTAAGTTTCACTCTTTGTGGTATAAAGTTTTATGGATTTTTGACACATACATAGTGTTTTGTATCTACCAATTTAGTATCATAAAATAGTTTTACAGCTCTAAAAATTCACCCATGCTTTAGCCACCCACTCACTTCTCCACCCCTCCCTGAGCCACTGGCAACATTACCATCTGTAGTGGGTTGAATGCTGCCATATTTGCAAAATGGGGTTTAGCAGATGTAATTAATTTAAAGATTTAAAGATTAGGAGATTATCCTGAATGATACAAGTGGGCACCAAATCCAATGACAAGTGTCCTTATATAAAACAAACAGCAGGAAGACACAGCTAAGAAGAAGCAATGTGATCACTGAGGCAAAGATTGGGGTGACATGTTTACCCATCAAGGGATATCTGGAGCTGATACTGGAAGCCAGAGGCTTCCAAATGTTGGAAGAGGCAAAGAATGGATCGTCCCATAGTGCCGTTGGAAGAAGTGAAGCCCTGCCAAAACCTTGATTTCAGACTTCTGGCCTCCAAAATTGAGAGAACAAATTTCTGTCATTTTAAGCAACAAAATTTGTGGTAATTTGTTATGGTAGCCACAAGAGACTAATACGCTATCATTGTAGTGTTGCCTTTTTTAGAATGTCATATAATTGGACTCATACAGCACGCAGCTTTTAGACTGATTTCTTTCATTTAGTACTATGCATTTAAGATTCATCTATGTCTTTTCATGGCTTGATAGTTTCTTTCTTTTTATTGCTAAATAATACTCTACTGTATGGATGTTTCACAGTTTGTTTACCTATGCACCTATTGAAGGACATCTCATCTTAAGTTATTTTTTTTCAATTATGAATAAAGCTGCTATAAACAAGCAGCAATGTCCACAATAGCCAAACTGTGGAAAGAGCCAAGATGTCCATCAACAGATGAATGGATAAAGAAGATGTGGTATATATATACAATGGAATATTATGCAGCCATCAAAAGGAATGAGATCTTGCCATTTGCAACGACGTGGATGGAACTGGAGGGTATTATGCTGAGCGAAATAAGTCAAACAGAGAAAGACATGTATCATATGACCTCACTGATATGAGGAATTCTTAATCTCAGGAAACAAACTGAGGGTTGCTGGAGTGGGGGGTGGGGTGGGAGGGATGGGGTGACTGGGTGATGGACACTGGGGAGGGTATGTGCTCTGGTAAGTGCTGTGAATTGTGCAAGACTGTTGAATCTCAGATCTGTCCCTCTGAAACAAATAATGCAATATATGTTAAGAAAGAAAAAAAGAAGAAGAATGTAGCAGGAGGGGAAGAATGAAGGGGGGGAAATCGGAGGGGGAGAAGAACCATGAGAGACGATGGACTCTGAAAAACAAACTGAGGGTTCTAGAGGGGAGGGGGGTGGGAGGATGGGTTAGCCTGGTGATGGGTATTGAGGAGGGCACGTTCTGCATGGAGCACTGGGTGTTATGCACAAACAATGAATCATGGAACACTATATCTAAAACTAATGATGTAATGTATGGGGATTAACATAACAATAAAAAAATTTTAAAAAAAATATTAAAAAAAAAAAGCTGCTATAAACATTTATGTGTAGATTTTTGGGTGGACAGAGTTTCAAATCAGCTGGGTAAATACTTAGGAGTGTGTGATTGTTAGTGTGTATGGCAAGACTATGGTTAGTTTTTATGAGAAACTAATAAACAGTTTTCCAAAGTAGGAGTAGCATTTTGCATTCTCACTAGCAATCAATGAAAAGTCCTTGTTGTTCTGTATTTTTATCTGCAGTTGGATCTTGTGATGTTTTGGATCTTAGCCTTCTAAGTGTGTAGTGTTACCTCACTGTTGTTTAATTTGAAATTCCTTAATAACAGATGATGCCAATCCTCTTTTATATGCATATTTAATATTGGTATATCTTCTTTCGTAAGATGTTGATTCATAATTTTTGCCGTCAGTTTCAAATTGTTTTCCTTTTGTGCAGTATTAATAGCTTTGTGCATAATTTGGACAGAAGTCATTTTTCAAATATGTGTTTTTCACATATTTTCTCCTAGTATGTAGCTTGTTTCTTCATTCTCTTTACAGTGTCTTTTGCAGAAGAGGAGTTTTACATTTTAATAAATTCGGATTCATCATTTTTTTCTTTCATGTTTCAAGATTTTGGTATTCTATATAAAAGTTCATCACCAATTCCAAAGTCCATTAATACATTCCATGTTATCCTCTGGATATTTTATATTTAGTGTTCTATTTTTAGATTTATCAACCATTTTCAGTTACTTTTTGTAGTGTCAGGTCTATGTTTATGTTGATTTATCTATATGTGCATATATTTTTCATATGGACTTCCAATTATTCCAGCATGATTTTCAATACTCCATTGAATTGTCTTTGATCCTTTGTCAAACTCAATTATATTTGTGTGTCTATTTCTGGGTTCTCGATTCTATTCCATTGATCTATGTGTCTATTCTTCCACCAATACCATGGTGTCTTCATTACTGTAGCTCTAGAGTAAGCCTTGAAATTGGGTAATGTGAGTCCACTCTCATCTTCCCTTTTTTCCTTCTTTCATCATCCTCCTCCTCCCCTTCCTCCTCCTATTCTTCCTCATCTTCTCTTCCTCTTCCTTCATCCTTTCCTCCTCCTCCTTCTTCTTACTGTGTTGTCTATTCAAGGTCTTTGGTGTTTTCATATAAACTTTAGAATAAGTTTTTTAGTATCTAAAATATAGCTTGCTGTGATTTTGATTAGTATTTTCTTATTTCTACATCAGGTTAGAAAGAATTGATGTCTTAAAATATTTAATCTTGTATATTTCTTATAAACTAAAGAATGTCTCAGAGAAACAAAAGTTATTTAATATGATATATCATTTTTAATAAATGGCAGGACATGGGGGCGCCTGGGTGGCTCAGTCGTTAAGCATCTGCCTTCGGCTCAGGTCATGATCCCAGGGTCCTGGGATCGAGCCCCGCATCGGGCTCTCTGCTCGGCAGGAAGCCTGCTTCTCCCTCTCCCACTCCCTCTGCTTGTGTTCCCTGTCTCACTGTGTCTCTCTCTGTCAAATAAATAAAATCTTAAAAAAAAAAATAAAATAAAATAAAATAAATGGCAGGACATGGATTTGAAACTTTAACAGTCTAGCTCTCAAATACAACTTTAAAATATATATATAATTACATTCCTTTAATTACAGCAGTCATCACACTATTAATTTCCAATAGCCTATACACGTTTCAAGTAATTGACTATCTATTTCATTTTTGTTTCTCCAACATTTAGTTAAGTATGTCACACTTATTGCAAATATCACTGTTTACTACATTTTCCACTGCTATCAGCCCTGCTCTGGACAACACAGCTTCTGAATAATGAGTCTCAAGGAGGCACTTATCTTCCCCTACTGTTCATTTGCAACCTAGCTGCAGCCAGTTTGATCATTAAAATAGTAATAATAATAAAATAAAGGTCAATCAAATATTTCTACTTCTCTGCTAGAAGCCCCCCAAAGTGATCTATTGAAATTAAATTAAATATAAATATGTAGCATGGCTTATGAAGTCCTGTGCAATCTGAGTCTGTTGCCTCTCTGACCTCAGGTGGAAATCCTATTCATCTCCTCCAGTCATATCAGTCCTTGAAACTGCTAGGTTCATCCTTTAATAGACTTTTGCATTAACTATTCCTTCTGCTTGATATGTTTCCCTTAAATGTATATAAAGGAGGCTCCTTGTCATGCAGATCTCAATTCAAACACCATTTCCTCAAAAAGCCTTCACTGACCACCCTTCCTAAAGCAATTGGCCAACTTTTTGTGCCCTCCACACCATCTCTACACTGTCTTCTGGTGACCACATCAAAAGTTTCAAATATACCTCTCTGCCTGAACAAACCAATCTTTATGTTTTAACTGAAAACTTAATTTCAAGCCTCAAACTGTAATATCCCTCTACCTGCCAGATAGATTGTCCTATATATTGTATAGGTATTTATAAATCAACAAGTCTGCCTTTAGTTCTTTTCTACATTATTTGAGTGAAAAGCCAGTATGTGTTTTGAAAGAGCAAACATATGCACATTGCTCTTTTAAAAAAAATTATTTGCACATTTTGCCTTTTTATTAAGGGAACAGAACCTTCTTGAAATCTGAAGAGACGGTTCATCCATATCTCTAAAGACTCAGCATTCCGTTTGCAAATTTTAATGACACTTGTGCTCAAACAGTTTTGGAGTACTTTGTCATAACATGCTAACTGCTTTTAAATTCAGCATAATGAAGTGCAAGGCATTCCCCTGTGAAAACAGTTTTGGAATAAATCTACAACATGATAAAAAAAATCTTACCAAAGGATTGTGGTTCATT
The DNA here is from genome assembly GCF_964656455.1 of Halichoerus grypus. Classification (NCBI taxonomy): domain Eukaryota; kingdom Metazoa; phylum Chordata; class Mammalia; order Carnivora; family Phocidae; genus Halichoerus; species Halichoerus grypus. Next base: position 181,658,860 of record NC_135713.1, read on the forward strand.
GCAAAAAACAAAAACAAAAACAAAAAGCAAAAAACAAATAAACCAACACCACTCCTTCTATTATTTTGGGAGCCACAGGAAGTTATATGTTAAAAAACAGAAATATGACTCATCTTCCTTAGTCTTTCATGATATGTATCAGGATATTAGAAAATTTGGTTGTGGTCAAAATGTGTAGTAAACTTAGATTATGTGTTTCTGTCCCTTTCCATTTGTGTGCTTAAAAAGGAGCAACTTATAATATAGTTCTCCATATAAAGATAAATCTAAACTCATTTAGAAATAAGCAAAAGGAAAGAGCAGTTGCTTCTATCGAACACTGAAGATTGAATACCTTAATTAACTAAACATTTTCAGACTAACATTTTCAGAGCACCTATCAATTATCCTAGCCTGGGAATACAAAAGTCAAAGAAAAGGAAATCTCTTTTAACAATCTCGACATCTAGAAAAAAAGCAACTATCTAAACAGCCACTACAACATTATGTGGCATTTTCTATAACTAGACCATATATGGGGTTTAAATCTGCTTGGAGAAAATGCTTAAGATTATCAAAGGTGATAATCTGAGAATGAAAGAATGAGTTAGTATGTTTAGTGGAAAATCAAGAGAAATCATTTGAAGCAAAACATTTAGCAATTGAAAAGGAGTGGAGACACTGGCTCATTTTGGCATAAACATGAAATTTTAAACAGTTCAGTGTTGTTGGAAATGGAAATGGTAAAAAAGGAAACTAAGCTGACACTAAATCATGGAGTCTTATGGTCAGATGAAACATTCTGTATTTGCTTTTTAGGAACATAGGAATATCAGGAAACATTTAAGTAGAGACTGACACTATTGCATTAAGTACCGAAATATCAAACTGGTGAAAATGTAGACGTTTGCTTCAAGGACAGGATGATGTAAGAATCAAGAAGAATGAATAAAAATAGGAGATGAAAACAATAAGAGGTTACCATAATATTCAAAGTTCAAATTCAAAAAGATATATGCACCCTTGTGTTTACTGTAGCATTATTTACAATAGCAACTCAAGTGTCCATCAATAGATGAATGGATACAGAAGATTTGGTACACAAACAGACACACACATAAAGGAATATTACACAGCCAAAACAAAGGGTAAGATCGTGTCATTTTTGACAACATGGATGGACCTAGAGGGAATTATGTTAAGTGAAATAAGTCAGACTCAGAAAGACAAATACCATGTGATTTCACTCATATGTTGAACCTAAAATACAAATGAATAAACAAACAAAAAGCAGAAAGACTCCTAAATACAGAGAACAAATTGATGGTTGCCAGAAGGGAGGGGTGGGAGGATGGACAAAATCGGTGAAGGGGAGTGGGAGGTACAGGCTTCCAATTATTGGAATGAATAAGTCATGGTAATAAAAGGCACAGCAGAAGGAATATAGTCAATGGTATTGTGATAGTGACATTTGGGGCGGATGCCAGCTAGCCACCTTTGTGGTGAGTATTGTGTAATGTATAAACATGTGGACTATTATGTACACCAGAAACTAATATTACATGTATGATAAATAACCAGAATTTAAATAATTAAAAAATGAAATAAAATAAATAAAAAGTTATGACAAAGTTCAAATGAAAAGTGTGTGGAAATAAATGAAGACCACCAAAATGTAAACAAAGAAAATCTATTCACAGTTTGTTGTCACAGAGCTTTAGCCATTATCACTAACATTTGGCAGACACACACAGATATAAAAGAAATGAGAAATCTTTATAGTGAAAAAAAAACATGGAAAGCTTCAGGTATGCTCTAATTAGAAATTGCTGGCATAGGAAGTTGGAGGCAGGCTAGCAAGAAGGAGCATTCTATGTGATTGGATTGAAGAGCATATGTGGCTTTCTCTCCTTAGTCCTGAGTTGGAAACTGGGACAAACATTAGGGAGGTTGGCAAGTCCTTAACTTTCTTGGCTGATTGCTACAAGGTTTCAGTTTGGCTCCTTGGGCTGGTATCTACAGAAGTTGTGGTCTGGCTATCTGGAGTGGTTAATGCAAAGATGTCATTCAGAGTTCTGTTGTCAAATATGGTCTGTCTTTACCGTTTTTGTATATTTAGCTTCTCAAATGGGTAGACATAAAAGTAGACTGCAAAATTACATGACTTGAGTACTGATTGTATATGAATTTGAGGAAGGACATCTAGGAGACAAAGCAGGGGAACAGGTTTGAATAGTAAGCACAGGTATTTATTGAATAATGCTACTTGCCAGGTGCTTGGCTGAGATACATTTTATGCTCATCTTTTTAAACCCTTACCTGACATTTGAAGACGAGGATAATGGCTACAGCAGTTATTCCTAGCATAATAGGACTCCTAGAAGCAATGCAAAGATAATTAATTACTGATCATACATGTTGATCTAGAATTTTGAAAAATATTTTATTTTGAAAATAAAATTCAACCATAATTTTCAGGTTCTGCCTTCTGGAAATTTAGTATTTTATAATCAGATCCAGGGTAACTTTAAAAACAAACAAACAAACAAGCAACAAAAACAAAAGAGACAGAGCTGAGGACAGTGAAAAGGAAGGAAAGATGATAAAATTTATTTCCATTTTTTTCCTTCCATCTTTGGACTTTTCAATAGTAGAGCTTCGGGGGATATACAGTGCTTCATTCTTTGTAAAAGACCATTTCTCATTCTCTAAGCCAAAGTAGCATTAGACTAAGCAAGAAAGAAAAATGAGCTAGCTGCCCTTTCCAATAACAGGCCGACCTGTCCGCACTGCATGAATAATTGTCCACAGTGTCAAGGGGACTTACACATTATATTGACTAAAGAAGAAACTTTCTGGATATGCTTACTAAGTGATCTTAGAAATGAATTAATCCAGACAAATCTTGAAGTAAACTTTGAAAGGAGTGAGAGTGTTTTTGTTTGTTTGTTTGTTTGTTTGTTAATATCATCCTCTTGTGATCATCAATTTCTGAATGTATAACTGAGCTCTTCCCCAAAGCTTAGTTAACAAGTCAACATGTTTACAGAGAACCTACCATATGCACAGTATTAAGGTCAAGATCCATAGAAATAGGGGGGGGCGGAGCAAGATGGCGGAGGAGTAGGAAACCTGGATTCTGTCTGGTCCCAGGAATTCAGCTGGATAGGGATCAAACCATTCTGAACACCTACAAACTCAACAGGAGATCGAAGAAAAGAATAGCAACAACTCTCTGAACAGAAAAGCGACCACTTTCTGGAAGGTAGGACATGCGGAGAAGTGAATCCGAGGTGATATTCGGGAGGATAGACAGCGGGGGAGGGGGCCTCCCATGGCCGCTTCTGGCAAGTGATAGAGCCGCGGAGCACAAAATCTGAACTTTTAGAAGTCTGCTCTGCTGAGGGATGTCGCTCCAGTGGCTAAGCGGGGGGTGGAATCCTCTCTGGGACAGTGTGGTCTCAGGACCCTTGGGGTCACAGAATACTAGGGGTGCCTGAGTGTGGCACAGCTCCCAGGTATCAGAGCGGGAAAGCCGGCTGCAGAGACAGAGCCGAAGAGCAGGCTCTCAGCTCGGGGTTGTCATAAACCGTGATCCGCGGCACAGTCGGGCCACTGCTCCTCCAGCAGGGATCCAACAAGCAGCAGATCCGGGGAGACTCCCCTTCCTCCCCCGGGAGGAGCGGCGTGGGAGCGCACTGCAGGGATCTGCTGGGTTTGGAGACTCCACCCGGGGTCGGGTGCCAGAGATAGAAACGCTCGGTCACAGGCCGGGTGAGCATGGAGTGCGGCCGGAGACCGGGGAGATGGGAGTGACGGACTGCTTTTCTCGGGGGGCGCACTGATGAGCGGGACCCCGAGTTCTCGGTTCCTCTGGGGTGGAGATTGGGAGGCCACCATTTTCACTCTTGTCCTCCAAAGCTGTACCGAAAGCTTGCAGAGAACAAAAGCTTCCAAGAGCAAACCTGAGCAGATTACTTAGCCCCTACCGGCAAGGATGGGGCAATTCCACCTCCGGCAAAGACATTTGGGAACCACGGCAACAGGCCCCTCCGCCAGAAGATCAGCGAAAACAGCCGGCCAAGACCAAGTTTACTGATCAATGAGAATGGCAGAACTCCAGAGCTAGGGGAATACTGCACATAGAATCCATGGCTTTTTTACCATGATTCTTTAGTCTTTCAAAGTTAATTTTTTCTTAAATGTCTTTTTTTTTTTCCGAATTTTTCTTTTCCCCTTTTTCAACCAACATCTTATCAATCCCTTTTTTAAAAAAATATTTTTTATTTTCATTTTTAGAGCCATATTCTATCCCTTCATAGTAGTTACCCTTATTTTTGTTATATATATAAAGGTTGTTCTCTCTTTAAAATTTTGAGATACAGTTTCTTCTAATAGATCAAAATATACCCTAAATCTCTAGTGTATGGCTTTGTTCTAGTCTCCTGCATGATCACATTCTCTCCCTTTTTTTTTCTTTTTTTCTTTAAATTTTCTTCTTTCTTTTGTCAACCAACTTCTTATCAATTCCTTTTATAAAATCTTTTATAATTTTCATCTTTACAGTCATATTCCATCCCTTCATCGTATTAACCCTTATTTTTGTATATATATAAGTTTTTCTTTCTTTAAAATTTGGGGGGCACTTTCTTCTAACAGACCAAAATACACCCAAAATCTGGTGTGTGTGGCACTGATCTATGCACCAGCCTGATCATATTTGACCATATTCTGTTTTTTGTTTCGTTTGTTTTCTTTTTGTTTGTTTTTATCTTTTTCTTTTTTTGTTTTTTTTTTTTTCTTTTTCTGTTTTCTTTCTTTCCCTTTCTTTTCCTCTGGTTTCAGGTCTTTTCTGATTTGTTTAGTGTATACTTTCTGGGGACGGTGTTACCCTGTTAGCAGTTTGTTCTCTCATTCATCTATTCTCCTCTGGACAAAATGACAAGATGGAAAAAATCACCTCAACCAAAAGAACAAGAGGCAGTACCGACTGCCAGGGACCTACTCAATACGGACATTAGTACGATCTCAGAACTAGAGTTCAGAATGATGATTTTAAAGATACTAGCTGGGCTTGAGAAAAACATGGAAGTTATTAGAGAAACCCTTTTGGAGAAATAAAAGAACTAAAATCTAACCAAGTCGAAATCAAAAAGGCTATTAATGAGGTGCAATCAAAAACGGAGGCTCTAACTACTAGGATAAATGAGGCAGAAGAGAGAAGTAGTGATATAGAAGAACAAATGATGGAAAATAAAGAAGCTGAGAAAAAGAGAGATAAACAACTACTGGATCACGAGGGCAGAATTCGAGAGAGAAACGATACCATAAGATGAGACACCACTAGAATAATTGGGATCCCAGAAGAAGAAGAAAGAGAGAGAGGGGCAGAAGGTATATTGGAGCAAATTATAGCAGAGAACTTCCCTAATTTGGGGAAGGAAACAGGCATCAAAATCCAGGAGGCACAGAGAACCCTTCTCAAAATCAATGAAAATAGGTCAACACCCCGACATCTAATAGTAAAACTTAGAGGAGTCTCGGAGACAAAGAGAAAATCCTGAGAGCAGCTCAGGAGAAGAGATATGTAACCTACAATGGTAGAAACATTAGATTGGCAACAGACCTATCCACAGAGACCTGGCAGGCCAGAAACGACTGGCAGGATATATTCAGAGCACTAAATGAGAAAAATATGCAGCCAAGAATATTATATCCAGCTAGGCTGTCACTGAAAATAGAAGGAGAGATAAAAATCTTCCAGGACAAACAAAAACTAAAGGAATTTGCAAACACAAAACCAGCCCTACAAGAAATATTGAGAGGTCCTCTAAGCAAAGAGAGAGCCTAAAAGCAACATAGACCAGAAAGGAACATAGACAATATACAGTAACAGTCACTTTACAGAAAATGGCACTAAATTCCTGTCTTTCAATAGTTACCCTGAATGTAAATGGGCTAAATGCCCCAATCAAAAGACACAGGCTATCAGATTGGATTAAAAAACAAGACCCATCGATATGCTGTCTGCAAGAGACTCATTTTAGACCCAAAGTCACCCCCAGATTGAAAGTGAGGGAGTGGAAAACCATTTACCATGCTAATGGACACCAAAAAAGCTGGTGTGGCAATCTTTATATCAGACAAATTAGATTTTAAACCAAAGACTGTAATAAGAGATGAGGAAGGACACTATATCCTACTTAAAGGGTCTATCCAACAAGAAGATCTAACAATTGTAAATATCTATGCCCCTAACATGGAAGCAGCCAATTATATAAGCCAATTAAAAACAAAAGCAAAGAAACACATTGACAAGAATGCAATAATAGTGGGAGACTTTAACACCCCCCTCACTCAAATGGACAGACCATCTAAGCAAAAGATCAACAAGGAAATAAAGACCTTAAATGACACACTGGACCAAATGTACTTCAAATATATATTCAGAACATTGCATCCCAAAGCAACAGAATACACATTCTTCTCTAGTGCCCATGGAACATTCTCCAGAATAGATCACATCCTAGGTCACAAATCAGGTCTCACCGGTACCAAAAGATTGGGACCATTCCCTGCATATTTTCAGACCACAATGCTTTGAAACTAGAACTCAATCACAAGAGGAAAGTCGGAAAGAACTCAAATACATGGAGGCTAAAGAGCATCCTACTAAAGGATGAATGGGTCAACCAGGAAATTAAAGAAGAATTTAAAAAATTCATGGAAACCAATGAAAATGAAAACACAACTGTTCAAAATCTTTGGGATACAGCAACGGCAGTCCTAAGAGGAAAGTAGATAGCAATACAAGCCTTTCTCAAGAAACAAGAAAGGTCTCAAGTACACAACCTAACCCTACACCTAAAGGAGCTGGAGAAAGAACAGCAAATAAAGCCTAAACCCAGCAGGAGAAGAGAAATAATAAAGATCGGAGCAGAAATCAATGAAATAGAAACCAAAAGAACAGTAGAACAGATCAACGAAACTAGGAGCTGGTTCTTTGAAAGAATTAACAAGATTGATAAACCCCTGGCCAGACTTATCAAAAAGAAAAGAGAAAGGACCCAAATCAACAAAATCATGAATGAAAGAGGAGAGATCATAACCAATATCAAAGAAATACAAACAATTATAAGAACCTATTATGAGCAAAGCAATGCCAACAAATTAAATAATCTGGAAGAAAAGGATGCATTCCTAGAGATGTATCAACTACCAAAACTGAACCAGGAAGAAACAGAAAACCTGAACAGACCTATAACCATTAAAAATTGAAGCAGTCATCAAAAATCTCCCAACAAACAAAAGCCCAGGGCCAGATGGCTTCCCAGGGGAATTCTACCAAACATCTGAAGAAGAATTAATACCTATTCTTCTGAAACTATTCCAAAAAATATAAATGGAAGGAAAACTTCCAAACTCATTTTATGAGGCCACCATTACCTTGATCCCCAAACCAGACAAAGACCCTATCCAAAAGGAGAATTACAGACCAATATCCTTGATGAACATGGATGCAAAAATTCTCACCAAAACACTAGCCAATAGGATCCAACAGTACATTAAAAGGATTATTCACCACGACCAAGTGGGATTTATCCCTGGGCTGCAAGGTTGGTTCATCATCCACAAATCAATCAATGTGATACAATACATTAATAAAATAAAAAACAAGAATCATATGATCCTCTCAATAGATGCAGAAAAAGCATTTGACAAAGTACAGCATCCTTTCTTGATCAAAACTCTTCAGAGTATAGGCATAGAGGGTACATACCTCAATATCATAAAAGCCATCTATGAAAAACCTACAGCGAATATCATTCTCAATGGGGAAAAACTGAGAGCTTTCCCCCTAAGGTCAGGAACACGGCATGGATGTCCACTATCAACACTGCTATTCAACATAGTATTGGAAGTCCTAGCCACAGCAATCAGACAACAAAAAGAAATCAAAGGCATCCAAATCGGCAAAGAAGAAGTCAAACTCTCACTCTTTGCAGATGATACGATACTTTATGTGGAAAACCCAAAAGACTCCACCCCAAAACTGCTAGAACTCGTACAGGAATTCAATAAAGTGGCAGGATATAAAATCAATGCACAGAGATCAGTGGCATTTCTATATACCAACAACAAGACAGAAAAGAGAAATTAAGGAGTCAATCCCATTTACAATTTCACCCAAAACCATAAGATACCTAGTAATAAATCTAACCAAAGAGGCAAAGAATCTGTACTCAGAAAACTATAAAATACTCATGAAAGAAATTGAGGAAGACACAAGAAATGGAAAAATGTTCCATGCTCATGGATTGGAAGAACAAATATTGTGAAGATGTCAATGCTACCTAGAGCAATGTACACATTCAATGCAATCCCCATCAATATACCATCCACTTTTTTCAAAGAAATGGAACAAATAATCCTAAAATTTGTATGGAACCAGAAAAGACCCCGAATAGCCAGAGGAATGTTGAAAAAGAAAAGCAAAGCTGGCGGCATCACAATTCCGGACTTCAAGTTCTACTACAAAGCTGTAATCACCAAGACAGTATGGTACTGGCACAAAAACAGACACATAGATCAATGGAACAGAATAGAGAGCCCAGAAATGGACCCTCAACTCTATGGTCAACTAATCTTCGACAAAGCAGGAAAGAATGTCCAATGGAACAAAGACAGTCTCTTCAACAAATGGTGTTGGGAAAATTGGACAGCCACATGCAGAAGAATGAAACTGGACCATTTCCTTACACCACACACAAAAATAGACTCCAAATGGTTGAAAGACCTCAATGTGAGACAGGAGTCCATCAAAATCCTAAAGGAGAACACAGGCAGCAACCTCTTCGACCTCAGCCGCAGCAACTTCTTCCTAGAAACATCGCCAAAGGCAAGGGAAGCAAGGGCAAAGATGAACTATTGGGACTTCATCAAGATAAGAAGCTTTTGCACAGCAAAAGAAACAGTCAACAAAACCAAAAGACGGCCAACAGAATGGGAGAAGATATTTGCAAATGACATATCAGATAAAGGGCTAGTATCCAAAATCTATAAAGAACTTATCAAACTCAACACCCGAAGAACAAATGATCCAATCAAGAAATGGGCAGAAGACATGAACAGACATTTTTCCAAAGAAGACATCCAAATGGCCAACAGACACATGAAAAGTGCTCAACATTGCTCAACATCAGGGAAATCCAAATCAAAACCTCAATGAGATATCACCTCATACCAGTCAGAATGGCTAAAATTAACAAGTCAGGAAATGACAGATGTTAGCGGGGATGCAGAGAAAGGGGAACCCTCCTACACTGTTGGTGGGAATGCAAGCTGGTGCAGCCACTCTGGAAAACAGTATGGAGGTTCCTCAAAAAGTTGAAAATAGAGCTACCATACGACCCAGCAATTGCACTACTGGGTATTTACCCCAAAGATACAAATGTAGGGATCCGAAGGAGTACGTGCACCCCAATGTTTATAGCAGCAATGTCCACAATAGCCAAACTCGGAAAGAGCCAAGATGTCCATGGACAGATGAATGGATAAAGAAGATGTGGTATATATATATATATACATATATATATTATGCAGCCATCAAAAGGAATGAGATCTTCCCATTTGCAATGACATGGATGGAACTGGAGAGTGTTATGCTGAGCGAAGTAAGTCAATCAGAGAAAGACATGTATCATATGACCTCACTGACATGAGGAATTCTTAATCTCAGGAATCAAACTGAGGTTTGCTGGAGTGGTGGGGGGTGGGAGGTGGGAGGGATAGGGTGGCTGGGTGATAGACATTGGGGAGGGTATGTGCTATGGTGAGCACTGTGAATTGTGCAAGACTGGTGAATCACAGATCTGTACCTCTGAAACAAATAATACATTATATGTTAAAAAAAAATAATAAGATGATAGCAGGAGGGGAAGAATGAAGGGGGGTAAATCAGAGGGGGAGATGAACCATGAGAGACAATGGACTCTGAAAAACAAACTGAGGGTTCTAGAGGGGAGGGGTGTGGGGGATGGGTTAGTCTGGTGATGGGTATTAAAGAGGGCACGTTCTGCACGGAGCACTGGGTGTTATATGCAAATAATGAATCATGGAACACTACATCAAAAACTAATGATGTAATGTATGGTGATTAACATAACACACAAAAAAAAGATCCATAGAAATATAATGCAGGGTTCTTGCCCTTTAGGAGCTTAGAACATGAAGTAAGCGGTGGAAGTGTTTAGGTGGAGATAGATTATTTTTATAAAAAGGAATCATTAATGATGTAAGAATAAAAATATAAGAATAATATAGGAAAAAATAAATTAATTGATTACAGAAAATTGTTCTCAATATCTGATTACACCAGAAGAGATAACATCAGACTTTGTGTTTAGAAAAGCACAGAAAGCATTCTGAATTTCCTCTTCTAACATTTAAGGGCATTATTACTAGTAGTAGTAGTAGTGGTAGTAGTAGTCCAGAAGATCCAGTTTTGAAAGTAGAGAATATATATTGAATATTTTTTGAAGAAAGATGTATTGAATAATACTTCCTGGCCAATCATTGAATCTGGCTCATTATTTACCTGTTTTAGTGAATCCTTACCACAAGCCTATAGAGTCGGTAATAACAGGCAATTATTCAAATGAGAAAATGGAATCTTGAAAACACATTTCTCAGGTCTCTAAAACTGTTGGTTTCTCTAAAAGTCAGAGTTCGCATGAGGGCCTAGAAGTTATGTCTTACTGGAAAGATAGGCATTTAGAATATATTTGACTACAGATAAAGTGTGACAGGAGGGGCGAGGCTGAAGAAGAGATCCCCACCCCATCCTGGAAAAGTAACTCATTTTATTTATTACTTTTTCTTTTAATTCTGGAGTTGAAAGTTGGAAGCAGAAGAAAAAATCGCTACCATTTTTGTAGTTATTGATAAAAAAAATTGAACAGAGAAAATTCAAATCTAAAGTGCTAATTTATTGAACCAAACACAACCCAGGAGCACCTCCTGGGTATCATGTACTACTCTACACACCAGGTATATCATCATGAACAACAAGGAGTGTCCCTGAGAAGCTTGCATTCTAGTAGGGAGACTGACCAATAAACAAGGTAAACAAGTAAAAATATGATTTAAGAACATGAAGTAAGGTACGTCAAGGGGTGAGGAAGAACCTGCTCCTGGAGCAACTGTCAAACATGCATTTTTATTAATTCAGGCTTACTGATGTGTATTTACATCAGTAAAACTCATCTATTTTTTTTTTTTTGTACAGCTCCATAAGGTTTGAGGAATCCAATCAGTTATATAATCACCCACATAATTAAGATAGAAAGTCTTTCCTCTACCTCCCAAGCTTACCCCCCTTCCTTCACTTCATTCCCAGTCCTTGGCAACTGATGCTCTGATATCTGTTCCTACCCTTTGCAGTTTCCAAAATATCAAATAAATGGAAACATTCAGTCTGTAGGTTTTTTTTTTTTTTTTTGAGTTCTGGCTTCGTTCCTGAGGTTTTTGGACTTCTTTCATGTTGTAGGATATATCAGTGGTGGGTTCTTTTTTATTGTTGAACACATTTTGCATTCTTCCAGCAGCATGTGAGAGTTCCAATCGTGTCACATCCTTGCCAACACTTTGTATTGCCTGTTTCATTTTATTTTTTAATCCCAGCCTTTCTAGTAAATGTGCATGCAATCTCATTGTGAATTTAATTTGCATTTCCCTAATGACTATTGATGTTGAACATTTTTTCCATGGGCTTATTTGCCATCTCTTTCTTGGGGGGAAGCATTTGCTCATACTTTTTGCTGATTTGTTATTGACTTGTTCTTCTTCTCATCATTAATTGTAGGAGTTCTTTGTGTATTCTTTATATAGTTTATTTATATTATAAAAAAGTTTGTATATTACAAATATATTTAGATATATAATTATATATTCTTTATATATTCATTGAACAGTACTTCTTCAAATGTGTTTTGAAAATATTTTCTCTCATTTGTGCCTTACCTTTTTAAGTGTCTTTTAAAGATCTTTTTCTTAATTTTGATAAAGTTCAACACTGCTTTTTAAATTTTACACTTTATATTTATTTTCTGTCAAATTAAAAAAACAAAAACAAAAAACCTTTGCCTGACCCAAAGTTTCTCTACGTATTATCTTCTAGATGCCGTTAATAGTAAGATTTACATTTTGGTCTATAATCTAATACCAGGTCATGTTTGTGTATGGTGAGTAGAGCAAGATAGGTCAGAGGTTTGTCTTTTTATTTATTTGTCTTCTTTTTTCCTTCAAAAAATTTTAGACTGTCTAACTGTTCCAGCAGTTTATGGTGAAAAAAATTATTTTCCATTGAATCATCATGGCATCTTTATTGAAATCGATTAATCATATAACTGGATCTCCTGAACTCTTTCTTTTTCATTGATCCGTATGTCTATATAACATGTCAAAGCATAATTTTTGATCAAATGCTCTGAGATTACATTAAAAAAAAATGAATCTCTTGGTTAAGTCAGCAATCATGAATGTCCATCTCACTTAATTTTTAGGCAAGTGGCAAAACTGAATAGGTATTCCCCAATTTCTTAAAAAATGCATAAAATAAATGCATGAAAATAAAATAAATTAAACCTATGTAGAGATATACTTTAAAACAAAACAAAAAAAAGTAAAAACAGACCTAGAGGATGTACCCTAGATGAAATATTATTCTAAGAAATGGAATAAACATACTCCTCTATAGTCAACAAAATTAACAACATTAAGCAATATAATAATTTCCTCAGGAAGGAACTATGAGAAATATATAAAGGAATTAAAAAAGAGAGAGGATAAAATGAACTTGGAATGTGAACTAGTGGTGATAAAAAAAGAAATGATAAAAATATTTACAAATCTGATTAAGAACTTGTCTCTGGAATACATAAAGCATTCTCAAAACTCAATAATAAGAAAACAAATAACCCAATAAAGATGGATAAAAAATTTGAAAAGGCATTTCATCAAAAAAGATATGCAGATGGCCAATAATCACATGAATTATGCTCAACATTATTAGTCATGAGGGAAATGTAAATTAAAACCAAAATGAGATACATACTGATTAGAAAGGCTACAATTTAAAAAGCTGATCATACGAAGTGTTGGGGTGTAAGCAGAGTTACTAAGTTTCATACGCTGCTGTTGGGAATGTAAAACGGTAGTTTGTCAGGTTCTTAAAAAATTAGACATACACTTAACACATGACACAGCCATTTCAGTCGTTGGTATTTACCCAAGATAAATGAAAGTGTATTCCATACACAGAGTTAAACAGAAATGCTTAGAGAAGCTTTATTGGAGACAGCAAAAAAAACTGGTTAACAACCTCAATGTCCATTAACAAGTGAATGGAAAAACAAGCTCTGGTATATACAAAGAAATGAAATGCTTGGAAATAAGAAGGCATGACTCATTGGTAGATACTACATCATGGATGAATCTTGAAATAATTCTGTTGAGAGAGACAAGCCAACCAAATAAAGTACATGTTGTATGATTCATTAACATAAAAGGCAAGAATGTGCAAACTAACCTATCATGATTGTAGGATATGTAGGATAACCTATCATGATATGTAGGATAAAAAGAAAGTAGGACATTTGCTGCCTGTAAAAGGAGTAAAGACTGGCAGAAATAGGTGGGGGCAAAGAATGACAGTCACAAGGAACCTTTTAGGGGAGTTGCCTGCATTTATCATATTGATTATAGTGGTGGTTTCATGGGGGTATACATATGTCAGTCTTGCCAAATTATACCTTTTATATATGTGCAAAATATTGTATGCCACTTATACCTTAATAAACTGGTAACAACAAGCAACCTCAAAATGACATGGGTACACAGGACAGGCACACACTAACATATTCAAAAAGACTAACTTAAAAGGAGACACTTAAATGTGAAAGTATAAGTCTAAAATGATAGGAAATCCAGTTGAAAACAAATGATAAAGTGAATAAATAAGTAGCTCACAGAAAATATATTCCAAATGACTAATGTATTTACAAATAGATTCTCAGCTTTACTAATAATCAGAGAGATGCAATTTGATATATCACTCATCAGAGTAGCAAAAATTGAGGGGAAAAAATAATGGCAAATGATAATAAGGATATGGGCAAAGAGGACCCCTGGCATGTTGGTGGGAGTTTTAACAATTTGGGAAACCTGTTTGTAGTGTTTATGGGGATTACAATCAGTTATTTGTACAGTTAATTACAAAACAGCATCCCAAATAGCCCAGAAAAGCTCTTTCACCTGTTCACAGGAAGAAAACTACCTAGAATCTTTAGAGCAACGTGTTTTATGTTGGCAAAGACCAGAAACAGCTTAGGGATTCATGAAAAGGGGAATGAAAAGCAAACTGTGATATATCCCTATGGTAGAATATTTCATATTGGTCAGAAAAAAAGATGAAAAGAGATTAATCTTCTCCAAAAACATAATATTCAGGGGAAAAATTATTCTAAAACTAATTTATAACAATATATCATTTATGTAAATAAAACTCACATGCTCATAAAGCAATACAATGTTTTCCAGGGATCTCTCTCTCTTTCTCTCTCTCCCCCTCCCTCCCTCCCTCTTTCTGTTAAGTGTCAGTTCTGATCATCCAAGAGGCACAAACCAAGAAGGAATTAAAGTTATACAGGGTTTATTGGTAAGATGTCTACGAAAATTACGAGAGGGGTATGCAGGAGTCTTCAGGGAGGGCTGTCAGACTGTGACACAATTCTATTTCTGTGAAAGGCGAGGGGGATTAAAAAAAAAAATGGTTTAAGGAGTTTCTCTGGCCATAGGCAGATGAGCAGTCACCAAGCCAAAGGTGCCGCATTTAGAGGAATCCCACAGGTGGGAATGGTCGAGGTTTAATAGCCCTCTGTGTTCTGTCAGTAGATGGAAAAAGCCTGGGGGAATGTGTGCAGGGATGAAGGTTATGATGGTGGCATGCACTTCCATGGCCACCACTAGGGACAGTAATGTGAAGGACATAATTTAAATACACAGATACCTAAAGAATCTAAAAAGTAAATGTGTTCACACACACAGAAAACGATAGTAGATTTCCATAAACGGAAGAGCATAAACTTACTCCATTTTGTGAACTCCAGGTCTACTCAAAAATATCCCTGGAACTTGTTTAAAAATTATTTCTGTTACATCTCTTTGTGACAATGAAGAAATTAAAAACAGAAATGTATGATATACAAAAATAAGTATAATCAAAACTTCGTGATGGAGCTAGTATCAGAGTCCTTTGTGAAAGCTCAGGTATCTCCCTAAATCCTGAGAAGAGCATGCATGGGTCAAGACCTAAGCCTGAAGCACAGTATTTGGGCTTGAATTATATAAAGAGGTTAAAAACAGTTGTTTTGTTTTGTTCTAGGTAAAGACCTCTTTACGTCTCTCAAAATCATCAGTGGTTCTCTTACTGGCCTATAAGACGTTTGTATTTCTTTGTAAACCTGTTATGGTCAAAGTGGTTAGGTTCTGTAATATGTGAATACATGCTTAGAGACCAGATGAAGATGCCAAATAGATCCATTAGGTTTGCTTCTATCTAATGAGAAGAACCTCTGTGATTGGTTGAATAGAACAGGAAACCAGATAAGAATCTATAGACAAAATTCTACCATTAGTTGGGGCACAAGCCTCAGCTTTCTAGACAGCCCCAGTTTATGCTTACCATCCTCCTGTAATTATGGACAGGATTTCCTTTCTTTTTTTTTTTTTTTTTTTAAAGATTTTTTATTTATTTATTTGACAGAGACACAGCGAGAGAGGCAACACAAGCAGGGGGAGTGGGAGAGGGAGAAGCAGGCTTCCTGCGGAGCAGGAAGCCCGATGTGGGGCTCGATCCCAGGACCCCGGGATCATGACCTGAGCCAAAGGCGGATGCTTAATGACGGAGCCACCCAGGTGCCCCAGGATTTCCTTTCTGTCTCAAGGTGTTCCGCTTTGAAGAACAAATTACATACTTCCCCTATGTCTTCATTTTATAAGAACTGCTTGGTGTGTATTTAGAAATGGGAAGCCCTCTTTTGTGCCACATACTGGTCTAGGGGTCCTAAATACATTTGTTCTTCCCCTTTACTTTTAGGCAATGTTATGAATGAACATAAACTTTTATATTCGCCAGATTTCTTAAACAAGTCACACCAAGTGCTAGTATTGCTGAGGGAAATGATGATTTCTCGAATATATCTGAAACCAATCTGGATGTATTACCTTCCAGGCAGGGAGAACTGTCTTTGCAGAACAAATCAGAGAGCTAATCTTTGTAAACTTTCTGGGGAAGCACAGCATTCAAGGATGGGCTGATTATAGAAGCAAAAGTAATAGAGCACAGGACCCTAGTCTTGATGGGACCATTGTTTGCCAAAGACAATACTAGAGGAAGGAAGGAGGAGAGGAGGAAACACCCCAACCTCCCTTTCCTCTGTTTTTCTGACTTGTTAATGGTGATTTCCACTAGCTAAACCCAAGTGGAAGCCAACTTGTGAAGGGGTCCCGCTGATATGTTCTCTAGTATTTAATGCCCTTTTGCACAAAGCAAGGCAGAGAAGGCTGTAGAATGTTGCTGAGAGACAGAGGTGAGAAATGGAAAACAACACAATCATTGTGCAACCCCATGCATTTTGGTTTTTTTTAGTAACCAGTGATTATAATTTGGTAATTATAATTATACAGTGATAATATTAACATCATTACATAATTATCAAATTATTAGAGAACTATATCTCCTTTTGCCAAAAATGTCAAATTAAGTTTGAAATAATATGGATTTGAAATTAAAAAGAGAAATTATTCTGGAATAGTTTAGACTGAAAAAAAATTTTATGTTAACCACATGCAATAAGGATTAGTAAGTACTTACCATCTGGTAGACACTGTCCTAAATGCTTTGTATATTATAATTTTGTTATAGATTATTCCTCATAAAAGAACTATGGGATTAGTCCACTTATCTTAATCATTCTTTTAGATGAGAAAAGTGAGTCACAGATCAGTTACAGTAATTTGCCTAAAATCACACAGCTAGTGAAGTCTAACTCAGTGGTCTGGCTTCAGAGTTGTGCTCTGTATCATTAAACAAACTAAAATGGGGAAAGGAAACAGCACTGATTGAGAAAGGACTTGTCTTAGTGGTGCATAAAGACGGTCTCCAACTACAAGAGTTCGACATACGATTTTTCCACCTTACAACCGTGCAAAAGCGATATGCATTCCATAGAAACCTTGATTTGAATTTTTAATTTTGATCTTTTCCCAGGCTTATGACATGCAGTACAATACTCTCATGTGATGCTGGGCAGGGCAACAAGCTGCAGCTCCCAGTGATCCATGCAATCACAAGAGTAAACAGCTGATGACTTAAAACCATTCTGTACCCTATTTTGTTTTTCACTTTCAGTACAGTGTTCAGTAACTTACCTGAGATGTTCAACATTTTAGTATAAAATAGGCTTTGTGTCAGATGATTTTGCCCAACTGTGGGCTAATGTAAGTGTTCTGAGCATGTTTAGGGCAGCCTAGGCTAAGCTGTGATGTTTGGTGGGTTATTTGTATGAAATCTATTTTGACTTACCAGGTTTTCAACTTAGAATGGGTTTATTGAGACTTAACTCCACTGAAAGTTGAGGAAAATCTGCATATATTTTTAACAGAAAAATAGTTAAAATATATGTCCTGATGCATTTTCTTCATATAAACTTTTCTTTCCTTTCCTAAAAATCCTTTCATCTTCTGAGGCTAAGCCTTCAGGTTTCTCACCCACAGTGATGGACATATTAGTGAAACAAAACCTCTATAGTTCAGAACAGAAGAAAAGATTCTGAGAGACATATTAATTCCACAAAAAGGGGTAACACATAAAAGCTCTGCAAAGGGATATTGGGATGGTTGCACAGGATCAGACTCACAGAGCATGAGAAAGGGCTAAGTGAATACCTCCTTGGAACACTCAAGGTTACCAGGGAATAAATTTGCAGTTTAATATCCCAAATCATTTTCAAAGTAAATTTCTTAGTGTACTGCTCCGCTCCCCTCACCCTCAGGGTAAATATTCATAGATTTGTACAGATCAATTATCTATGCTTAATTCTATGTCCAGGAAATGTATGTCTAAGCCCAAAGAGCATTTTTAGTGTAATGCCATGATTAATCATGATTAATACATACACTAAAAAAAGAAGGTTATTTGGTTTCATGTAGACAGAGCAAACAGCCATGATTAAACTAATGAATAAATCTTAACTACCTCCCATAGAGAATTCAAGATTATCACCAAGGTCGGGGGGAGCTCTTTAAAAATCCATGATCTCAGGCAGTTGTATAATCTAAAACCTTATTGTATTTGGCAAATTATACGTGAGGTTAGGAGTAAAATTGTCTTCATCAGCAGAAAAGAAAGAAAAGTGACTTTTTAGTGACAGGTTCTCAATATTTTGAAGAATAGTAAAGTAGGAAACCTAAGCATCCCTTAGGTGTTACCAGGAAACTCATTGCAGACTGTCAGTCAATGTAACTGACATAAAGAGAAAATAAAATCTATTCTAATGTAATGCTGGGAGTCAGAGAAGTCCAGAGAGTTTCTGAAATGTCCCAAATGCAAGCCCACTGAGAACGGAGTGGTTCTTATTGTTCTTAATGCATTAGCCAGAATATGAAAGGGGCTTTCCTGCAGGACTTTTAGAAGGAGTTAGATGTGCTGATTCCATTAAGAAGAAACAACATTATATGGTACGGAGAGATGACCATATTCTACTGTTTAATGAACAGAAAGGACATTTCTGGCCTTATGTGAAGTAGAATTCAGTTAAAACAGAAACAGCGATAACAACTTAGAGAAGCTCCAGGGTTTGTTGTTGGTTTTTTTGTTTTGTTTTGTTTTTAGCAGAAAGCTATATATACATCGGCGTGTCTTTCAATGTTGCCGATTTCCTCTTATGGTGAAAAGCATATTTCTGGAATTGTTCCTATTTAGCTACTATTCTGGCAGCAAAGAGAGGCATTTTCAATCAACTCTCCCTGTGAACATCAGCCTGCTGCCTTATGAGAAGCAGAGACAAGCTCCTAGAATAAACAAGGAGGCACTTGCTTTCATTTCCCATTTCATCGTCTTTTCGATGAGAAAAAATGGAATAGAATCAGAAATGTAACACAAAGTACTACATGGATGTAAGTTAGTGCAATGACTAACATTGTTTCCTGCTCCTGTACTTCCCCCCTGCCCCCCTCTGATTTTTCAGACTGGTTTCTTAGGTTACAGTGGGTGTCCTGGTGGTTTCTGGCCTTGTCAAGCCACCTGGTGTGATTTTCTGGACTCTTGGTACTCCAGGCCTTCTGCTTGCTCTGACCCTCCCTCAGTTTTCTGGGACCTCCAGTACCATGCTTCAGCCTCCCTGCTCCTGGCCTGTTAACGTTCCTTCCAGAACTTGCCACCAGGTTCCCTGACACACAGACCTGCAAAGTGTTCCCTGTTTTCAAGTTTTATATCTCCAGCCCAGACCTCACTTCGGAGGTATATACACAACCAACTTCTAGAAATTTTCATTTGGTAATCTCATAGGCACCACACACTTTAATAATGTAAAATTATAATTTTGTGATGAAGAGTCTGAGTTCTGGAGCAAGAATTGCTAGGTTTGAATCTTTACCATCTTTACCACTTAACAGTTAAGTGACTTTGAAGGAGTTATTTAATCTTTCTGCATTTTTGTTTTCTAGTCTATAAATGAGGTTAATTATAGCATCTATCTCATAAGAATATGGTAAGGATTAGCTAAATGAGTTGCTTTGAACAGTGCCAGCATGTAGTAAGGTTTTGACCTCCAGCTTTGTTAACTATCCCTCTTTATCTTTCAGTTGGACGGAATGCATCTTTAAGAATTTGATTCAAGATAAATTTATAGATGTCTCATTTGTCAGATATTACATATGTATCTTATCTTTCTAATGCCACAGAACTAAGAGAGCTTCACCATGTAAGTATTTTACATGTTTCTGTCATTTTCTTCTGGGACGAAAAACCATGGAAAAGCAGTATGTGACAGATCCTGGTGGTGGTGGAACAGTCATCTTGCCCACCTCCCACCATAGAAGATGGAAAAGCCAGATCATTACTTTCTCCACTGTCTTTGCATTTAGGGTACTAGATCCATAGTTCTGGTAAATGAGTTATAAAAGAAAATCTGCCCAAGGCTTTTAGGAAATATTTCTCCTGTCTGATAAAAGGAGAGAGGCAATTCAAGAGAGCTCTGTCATCAAATTGCAACCCCCCTGTGCTGGGCAGAATAATAATCTCCCCTTCCCCAAATGGCCTTACACTAATCCCTGGAACCTGGGAATATGTTACTTTATATGACAAAAGGAATTTTGCAGAAGTAATTAAGGGTATTACTTTAACATGGAGAGATTATTTTATTTTATTTTATTTTATTTTATTTTATTTTTTTAAATTTTTTTTTAAAGATTTTATTTATTTATTCATGAGAGACACATAGAGAGAGAGGCAGAGGCAGAGGGAGAAGCAGGCTCCCCAAGGAGCAGGGAGCCTGATGCAGGACTCGATCCCAGGACCCCGGGATCATGACCTGAGCCGAAGGCAGATGCTTAACCGACTGAGCCACCCAGGCGCCCGAGATTATTTTAGATTATCCATAATGATCCATCTAATCACAAGAGTCTTCAAAATCAGAGAAATTTTACTAGTATCATTAGAGAGAGATATGATGATGAAGGAAGGGTCCTACAGGTAGGATGTTAGAAGGACTCAATCTGCCATTGCTAGCTTTAAAGAGGAAAGTCACAAGGTGCAGAGAGCCTTCACAAAAGCTAAAAAAGGTAAGGAAAAGGATTCTCTCTAGGAGCCTCCAGAAAGGAAAACAGCTTGCCAATATCTTGATTTTATGCAGTGAAACCTGTATCAGATTTCTGATCTATAGAACTCTAAAATTATATATTTGTGTTGTTTACAACCCAGCAACTGCACTACTGGGTATTTATCCCAAAGATACAAATGTAGGGATCTGAAGGGGTACATACACCCCGATGTTTATAGCAGCAATGTCCACAATAGCCAAACTGTGGAAAGAGCCAAGATGTCCATCGACAGATGAATGGATAAAGAAAATGTGAGATATACACACACACACACACACACACACACACACACACACACACACACACACACTCAATGGAATATTATGCAGCCATCAAAAGGAATGAAATCTAGCCATTTGCAACGACGTGAATGGAACTGGAGGGTCTTACGCTGAGCGAAATAAGTCAATCAGAGAAAGACATGTATCACATGATCTCACTGATATGAGGAATTCTTTATCTCAGGAAACAAACTGAGGGTTGCTGGAGTGGTGGGGGTGGGAGGGATGGGGTGGATGGGTGATAGACATTGGGGAGGGTATGTGCTATGGTGAGTGCTGTGAATTGTGTAAGACTGTTGAATCACAGACCTGTACCTCTGAAACAAATAATACATTGTATGTTAAAAAAAAAAAAAAGAAGAAGAAGATAGCAGGAAGGGAAAAATGAAGGGTGGGAAATCGGAGGGGGAGACGAACCATGAGAGATGATGGACTCTGAAAAATAAACTGAGGGTTCTAGAGGGGAGGGCAGTGGGGGGATGGGTTAGCCCGGTGATGGGTATTAAAGAGGGCACGTTCTGCATGGAGCACTGGGTGTTATGCACAAACAATGAATCATGGAACACTACATCAAAAACTAATGATGTAATGTATGGTGATTAACATAACATAATAAAATTAAAAAAAAGACAACTAAATTTGTGGTAATTTGTCATGGCAGCAACAAGACACTAATCTAATCCCTTCTTCCTGGTTTTTATAGAACCACATGAGAGTATGATATCTGATGTCCACAGCTATCATGATGTCGAAAGAATTGCAGAGCTATGGATCCAACATCATGGAATTGATGAGACAATTCTGAAATTGTCTACATCCAATTGTCTTTCTCCTATAGAAATAGTCAATATGTGTATGATTTAAGTTTTTATTGGCTATTTGACAGGTTACATTTACATTTTATCAATTTTCTTGGGAGGTGTGTACATTATTTTGTTCTTTTTTATTATTAAGGTTTTATTTATATACATTCTGTCAGTTAGAAGTATATAATTAGATATATTTTGGTAATTGTATATAATTGTGTAAACACTACTGTAATTAAGATCTAGAATAGTCCTTTTTCTCTAGAAAGCTTGCACTAAAATCTCCTCTCTACCTGCAGCATCTTGAAATGCAGATCTACTTTCTGTCACTACAGTTTTGTATTTCCTAGAATTTCATGTAAGTTGATCCACACAGTCTTTTGTATTTAACTTCCTTTAGGTAGCATAAGGTTTCTGAGAGTTGCCCATGTTATTCTGTGCACTAATATTTCTTTTTTTTTAAGATTTCATTTATTTGCTTTAGAGAGAGAGAGTGGGCCCACAAGCAGGGGAGAGGCTCAATCTCATAAATCTAAAATCACGATCTCAGCCGAAATCAAGAATCAGATGCTTATCCTACTGAGCCACCCAGGTGCCCCAATATTTCATTTTGTATTATTGGGTAGCATTCCACTGTGTACACAAACCACAATTTGTTATCCTTTCACCAGTTGAAAGATGTCTATGTGTTTTTCCAATTTAAAGCTATAATGAACGATTGTTGGGATGAACATTCACATAAATGTCTTTGTATGGATACATAATTTCATTTCTGCCGGATGGTAATTGTTGGGTCATATGATAAATGCATAATAAACTTCGTAAGGTACTTCCATACCTTTTTGCAAAGTGATTGTACCATTTTGCAGTCCCACCAGCAATATATGAGTTCTAATTTCACCCAATTCCTAGCCTATTGTTGGTATTATCAGTCTTACTGCCGTTAGCCATTCTAGTATTAGTGGCATCTTATGTGATCTTAATTTGCATTTCCTTGATGACTAATGATGTTGAGTGCTCATTAGTTATTCATTTGTCTTCTTTTGGAAAGTGTTCAAATGTTTTTGCATATTTTTTTCAGTTGTAAGAGATTCAGTATATCTCTCATTTGATACACGTTTTACAAAAAGTTTTCCTAAGTCTATGGACCACTTTTTTATTTTCTTAACTGTTTTTTAAAGAGAAAATTGTTTAATCTTGATTAAGTCTATTTATTAATTAGTTTTCCATTCTGTTTGTGCACTTTGGTGTCTACTCCATTGTCTGACCCATTATCACAATATTTTCTTCCATGTCATATCTTTAAAATGTTTTTAACTATTATTTTGAAATTGTTTCAGATTTACCAAAGAGTTGAATAGATACTGTAAAGAGTCCCTGTACCTCTTTCATCCATCTCCCCTCATATTAAGATCTTACATAATTGTGGCACACGTACTTCAACTAAGAAATTAATGTTGGTATTGGCACTGTTAACCAAGCTAGGGGCTTCGTTTGGATTTACCAGTTTTTCCACTGATTTCTTTTTGTCTATTCTAGGATCTAATGCAGACTCACATTAAGTTGTAAT
The DNA here is from genome assembly GCF_964656455.1 of Halichoerus grypus. Classification (NCBI taxonomy): domain Eukaryota; kingdom Metazoa; phylum Chordata; class Mammalia; order Carnivora; family Phocidae; genus Halichoerus; species Halichoerus grypus. Next base: position 181,682,436 of record NC_135713.1, read on the forward strand.
GGCTTCTTAGTCTGCTCCAATCTTGAGAGTTTCCCAGGCTTTACTTGTTTTTCATAATCTTGGCACTTTTTAAGGCACTTGGTTAAGTATTTTATAGAATGTCCCTCAATTTGGGTTTGTCTGCTTTCTTATAATTAGACTGGGGTTAGGATATTTTGGGGAAAACCATGCTGTCTGATGACAACATGTCAGGGAGTCCTTAACATCAGCCTGATTATGGTGATGCTAACCTTTTTAACCGTGGTTACTTGGTTAGGGTGGCATCTGCTAGATTTTTCTCCAGCTGTAAAGTTATTGTTTTCCCTTTCTATATTATATTGTTAGGATGTCATATCATTTTAAAATTAATTTTTAGAACCTGTGTTTTCCTTAGTTTCAGTGGAAGTGCAAAGCACACACTATCTAAAATATTTTTCTGCCAGACGCATTTTACATTTGAAAATTACTAGGCAATATTTTCAAGTATGCTAGAAATGTTTTCCTCAGAATCCCTACATAGTTTTGCATTATTTCATACAATATATACGGTTGTGAAAGTAAATATATGCAATCATACTATGTTGTAATAATCAAAATCGTCCATGGTTTCTGTACTTTTAAAATAACTACTCCCTGTTTTGGATTTCATTTCAGCCTCAATTTAGTTAAAGTTAGTTTAATGGAATTCCAGCCGCAACAGCAGGCTGTCACTTGTGTGTTCTTTTTTGTTTCTATTTTCTTTCTTAAAGATACTTGCCTCTAGTTCAGCCTCACTCTTCCTTGGTAATTTGTTTATCTAAACTTCTTAAGGTTTCAAAAATGAGTCGGCATTGTGATTTGAAGTCTAGTTAAAATATAAGTGAGAGGTTTTGTGCAGGATTTTAATTCACATATTTTTGGAACTCCCCTGACCTTTATAAGCTTCCCCGTCCCACCACTATTGCTTCCTCTGAATTTCATAGACACTTGTGTTCTAGTTGGATGATGTTTTCTAATTATTTTTCCCTGTGGACGGACATATAATGGATGTTTGTTAAATACTTGTGACTTGGTGATTTTGGTGACAAGGGTGATCCTGATATTTTTGTAAGGGATCTGAATCAGTTTGACTAGAAACAAATGTATGATTGAGTTTATTTTCAGGCTTATTCCATGAATACAAATGAAGCAGTAGCACAGGGAGAGGAAATAGCATGACAGTTGGAATCAAAAGAATGAATTCTTGATTGTGACTGTGGCATTTATTATCTGGTTGTTCTTAGGCAAGTCATTTATTAAACTGAACTTTATTTAGTGGTTTCCTCTATAAAAGACCATGCAAATGCATGTTTGTATTCATTCTTGTAGTGCTGATAATTATGAAAAAATAAAAATCAGGTCAATTACCCATATATTAGTCCTCTTAATTATTTCAGTTCTTTTATGATAATCACATCATATCTCTATGTACTAATTATTTTCCCAAAGATTAATGATTAGCCTTAGATAATTATCAGAATTTTGTAATGTAAAAGGAAGGCTGGCATTTTTTTCATATTTTAGAAAAAAAATAATAAGGTTGTTTTCTTAAGTATCCACATGGTAAAGTATTCACGTCAAATAATATGTAACAGTGTCTAATATTTTAAAGACTCTAAGGGCTAGAAGATACCTAGGATAATCATCTAAACTACTTATTTTATGCATGAATACACAGGTGACTTTTTTTCTTATCAAGGTAAGAAACCAGATAATTTTACAAACAAACTAGGATTTTGTGAACACAAATATACTGCTCATATGTCCATGTCACTCATGTACATGTTTAGGCAAAATAAACAGAGATTACATGTGTTTGAATGAATGGTGTTTCCTTAATCTCAGCTGGAATTATGCTATCTTTCATATCCTCAGAGCAGTTCATTTTAACTCTGTTGACACATAGCACAGCCTGCCTTGTTTGAGTTTTGGCTGTGAACCACTAGAGGAGAGCAACTCTGACTCATACATCATTTTTCTTCACAGTGTCTAGCACAGTTTCTTAATATATAGAAGGGGCTCAATATAGACCCTTTCACTTGATACTTAAATGTATGCCTTTTGTTATTTAGTATTACTATAGAAAACAGCTTGAATTTCCTAGAATGTGGTGCTTAACATGTAAAAATTTCTAGATTATCAGATGAATTAATTAATAATTTTACATTTGTTTCATAAATATTCTCAGCTTATTAATTCTGGGTCATCATTTGCATAATGTTCACAAAATATACCTGTAACATTTGAGCTGTAAAGTCAGATGCCAAAATCAGCATACTATTTCACATTTTTTAAATAAATTAACTTATGTAGAAGCAGTTAATCCTTGATGTCAAGCAATGCTGCTTTTTTCCCTTAAGTAATTTAAAGTATAATTTCCCCGTGGATTTTAAAGGCACCGAGATATGCTATATTGAATAAAATCAACTCTGTTTGGGAAAAGAATGACACACTTCATATAGCCTAAGAATAAATTGCCATAGATGAATGCAGCTTGTCTTAGAATCCATCGCAATTCAACACGTATATTTTCAAGAAAAAAATTCTAATTCTGAAGTTAATTCAGAAGGCACAATCTACTGGAGTTAAAATGGTTGCAATGGTATTTATAAGGTGTGGAAGGTAAAATGCATAGTAAAGATAACCAAAAGGTATGATTAATATTTTTATTTCTCAACAAGTATACTGCTTGTCTGTCATATTAATGTAATGATTATATCTGAAGCCACCGGAAGTCTGTAAGGTATGATTGATTAATATTATAAGAGCATTTCTTTCAGACGTATATATGCTGTGTATGTCCATATATCAAGTATAATTTTGCATCAGGGGATAATTATTTTCATGATGTTAGTTTATAATTCTAGCCTTTTACATTTTATAAATGCTAACACATACGTGATCGACATTGGTTCTTAAAACAATCCTGAGAGGTGGTCAGATACAATAGAATCATTCCGATTTTTTTAATTGGAAAACAATACCAGAAAAGGTAAGCAACTTTCAAAGGAATACTCAGCTACAAAGAGCGGAACTAAAGTTACAAATCAGTTCTCCTACACTGCAGCCAGGTGCTTATTTAGAAGGAAGTAATATTCATGTGAGATACACACACACACACACACACACACACACACACTCCTTTTGCATGAATATTCAATATTTATAGTAGTTAAGAGCAAGGCAGTGGAGATACACTTGTTGGCCTCACACACTGGCCTTGCTACTTTTTGCTATGTCTTGTGAAGCTGTTATTTATTTATTTATTTATTTATTTATTTATTTATTTATTTTTGTGGTTCTGTGTCCACTTCTGCAAAATAGGAGTAATAATCATAGATACCTAACCAAGTTACTGCAAGGTAGTATTGACACATTCAAACTAAACAAAGCAAGTGTTCAATAGTGACAGTCCATCATCATGATGATCATCATCATCATCATGTACATTGTTGTTGGAAAAGTTATACATTTCTCTGAGATGTTATTGTCTCATTGATAAGATGAAAATGTAAAACAATCTGACACAAATATGTGTGGGAGTTAAAACAGATGATCTTGTATAACTTAGACATTATTTGGTCCAAAAGTCTAACCAAATGAAATGTAAATATTTTTAAATTTAGACATAAATATTTTTAATTTTTAAATTAAATTTAAATATTTTCACTTCATTTTTTTAAAAGATTTCATTTATTTATTTGAGAGAGAGAGAGCACAAGTGGGGGTAGGGGCAGAGGGAGAGGGACAAGTAGACTCCCTGCTGAGTGTGGAGTCTGATGCAGGGCTCGATCCCAGGACCCTGAGATCATGATCTGAGTGGAAATCAGATGCTTAACCTACTGAGCCAGCCAGGCATCCCAAATTTATTTTCATTTTAATATAATATTTAGTATAAACAAAATAATTTATGCAATATTTTGTATATTTTGAAGAATCCACATATATGCATCTTCCCTTTCCCCATAGCCAGCTTTCCCTCTGAAGGAACTACTATTCTCAATTTTGTGTTTATCATTCTCTTATGTTTTCACTTTTTTATTATGAGATATACAGAAAAGTGCCCTACATATAAAATTCAGGGAGCTAATCACAAAGTGAAGACAATGCAATTATAACCCAAGTCAGAAAATAGTGTATATTCCCGAGAAGCCTCTCTACTGTTCTTTCTCAATCACTACCTCCTCCCTCCCACAAGAGGTAACCATTATCTTAGCTTTTATATGTCTATTCTTCCTTTTTTATTTCTTTAATCTCTAGATATGCATCTATAATATTAAGATTTACTTTTACCATTTTTAAAAGATTTTATTTATTTTTAGAGAGAGAGAGAGCACAAGCAGGGGGAGGAGCAGAGAGAGAAAGAGAATTTCAAGCAGACTTGCACTGAGCGTGGAGCCTGACATGGGACTCAATCTCACGACCCTGACATCATCACCTGAGCTGAAATCAAGTGTCAGACGCTTCACCAACTGAGTCACTCAGGTGCCCCAACTATTTTTTAAAAACAAACTTAAATGGAATCACATAATATGTATTTTTCTGTTTGGTTTCTTTCACTCAACATTATGTTTGTGAAATGTATCCATATTATTTATTTACAGAGTTGCATAGTAGACTTGTGTAACAATGTTCCTGCCCTAGCCCTGCCTTGCTATAATACAATATCATATACTGGGTGGCTTAAATAACAGACATTTATTTCTCACAGTTCTGGAGCTGGGAATTCCAAGATCAAGGTGTCGGCTGATTCCATTCCTGGTGGGGGTACTCTCTGTGGGTTGCAGACTGCCACCTTCTTGCTGTGTCCTCACATGGCCTCAACTCTGTGTTCATGTGGAGAGAGAGAGAGAGCTCTCTTTCTCTTTAACTTCTTATGAAGTCACTAACACTATCATGAGGGCCCCATTCTCATGACCTAACCTAACCCTAATTACCTCTTTCTGCCATTTGAGAATATAGAAGATGACACTCTGCAAGCCAGAAGGGGACTTTCACCAGAACCTTACCATGCTGGTACCCTGATCTTGGACTCCCAGGCTCCATAACTGAGAGATAATGCATTTCTGTTGTGTGTATAAGCCACCAAGTTTGTCGTACTTTGTAATAGCAGTCTGAACTAAGACACTATTTGAATCAATTTGTATTTTCCCACCTGCAGAATGTGAAACTCCTATTCCTTCACATTCTGGTTTTAATTTTAGACATTCTTTAGGATGAATGATGAATGGTTTATCGCTGTGCTTTGAATTCAGTCTTCTCAAAGGTTGAACAACTTTTTATAGTTTATTGGCATTTGGGTTACTCCTTTTTGGGGAAGGGTTATTCAAGTCTTTTCCCTATTTTTGTTTTGATTGTCTTTCATTTTCTGTATGATGGTAGAATTTCTTATATACCCTGGATATTTTTTGTTGATTATATATGGTGCAAAATTCCTTACCCACTCATTGGCTTTCTTTTCCACTCTCTTAAAGGATGGCTTCGAATTACAGAAGTTTTTTTTTTTTTTTTTTAAGATTTACTTATTTATTTGAGAAAGAGAGCATGCAAGTGGGGGTAGGGACAGAGGGAGAGAATCCTCAAGCAGACTCCCCACTGAGCATGGAGCCCAATCCCATGACCCATTAGATCATGACTGGAGCCAAAACCAAGAGTTGGACACTCAACCAATTGAGTCACCCAGGCGTCCCTAGAATTACAGAAATTTTATCTCCTTTATCTCTCTCCTCTCTTAAAGTCGACTTTATTGAGATACAATTTAAACAAAATAATATGAAGGCATTTATTTTGTGTATGGGAGTTTTTAACATAGTAAGTACCTGTTGGCCACTACTTAAATCAAGATTTAAAGCACTGGTTTCACCCCCACATGTTCATCCACCTCCTTTGCACTCAAAATGGTCCCCTCTACTGCTCATCACTGCTCTTGTCCCCTCTATTGCTCATCACTGCATCTGCTACAGATCTGATTTCTATCACCAAAATCTGATATTGTTGTTTGGAACTTAGTAAAATTACACAGGTTTCCTTTGGATAATGTTTCCATGGTTTTCCTATTTTTATTCATTTTAATTCAACATTTTTGCATCCTTCTTTTTACATATCTCTTCTTTATTCAACATGTACTTGGAATCTTAAAAATCTGAGTTGTCAGTGTTGGTCTTATTTACATCATTTAGGGTATTCTTTTGTAGCTAGTTTATTTTGTCTTAGGTAATAATTTTGAGGTTCGCCCATGTTGTTTTGGATTTAGTTTAGTCAAATGTATCAAAACCAGACTCAATATGGCACAAATGTTGGTATTGTCAGGCAGGGAATTTTTAAAAGCCATGATTAATAAAAGGGCTCTTATGGTAAAAGTAGACAAAATGCAAGAAAAAGAATAGTAATGTAGGTAGAGGAATGTAAATTTTAAGAAAGAATCAAAAAGGAATACTAGGAGATAAAACACCCTAAAGTAAATGAAAAATACTTTCATGGGTTTATGATTAGACTAGACATCACTGAGGAAAGAATCAGTGTGCTTGAAGATTGGCCAATAAAAAAATTCTTAAACTAAAACACAAAAAGGAAAAAAAAAAATTAAAACAGATTGAGAACTATGGAACAATTTTAAAAAGAGGTGACATATTCATAATTAGAATAGCAAAAGAAGAAAAAAAGAGAAAATGGTACATAAGAAATATTTGACATAATAGTAGCCAAAACTGGTCCAAAATTAATGAAAGATGTAAAACCACAGATCCAGGAAACTCAGAGAACAGCAAGCAGAATAAAGTGTTGAAAGAAAAACAAAGCAAAGTGTGGGAAGAAAAAATATCCAGCTTCTTTTCTAGGAAAATTATATTTCAAAAATGAGGGAAATATAACAACTTTCTCAGATAAATAAAAACAAGGAACTCATGGCCATAATACCTTACTTTCAAGAAATGTTAAACAAAGTTCCTTAGGCAGATGGAAACTTATATAGGTAAGAAACTTGGACCTAGATGAAGAAAAGAAGAGTTCAGGAGAAGGAATAAATTATGATAAAATGAAATAAATATTTTTCTTATTGATTTAAACTATAATTATTTGTATGAAGTAATAATAGCAATAAATTAAATGATTATAAAATATGAATAAATGAAATGAAGGTAAGCAATGTCACAGAGATCAATGTTATAGGGATGGGGGAAAGAATTAGGAATACTCTGTTGTAAGTACCTGCCTTACATGTGGAGTGGTATAGTGTCATTTGAAGGTGGATGTAGATTAGCTAGAAATTTATATTGAAAACTCTAGGGCAAACAATAAAAATTTAAGAAATGTAAATAATTTGTAAAAGAAGAGATAAAATAGAATCATATAAAATGCTAAATTAAAACCAAAAAGGCAGAAAAGGAAGAAAAAAGGAAACAAAGCACAAATGCAATTAATAGAAAATAGTTACAAACACAGTGAATATTAACCCAACTATGTCAATAATCATCTTAAATGTGAATGGCTTAAATACACCAATTAAAATACAAAGATTGTTAGAGTGGAAAAAAAGAACCTTTAAATATAAAGGTAAAAGTAAAGGAGTAGAGAAAGTATATTAAAAGTATATATAAAAGTATATTAAAGTATATTAAAAGTAAAGTATATTAAAAGTAAGGAGTAGAGAAAGATATTTCATGCTAATATTAATGAAAAGAATTGAAAAGAGAATTATAGAATGACAAAAGTGTCAATTCTCCATGTAGACATGACAATTCTAAACATGTATGTACCTAATGGGGGTATCAAAATACATGAGGTAAAAACTGATGGAACTGCAAAGAGAACTACACAAATCCACTATTACATTCTAAGACTTCACTTTTCTTTCAGTAATTGATAGATCAAGCAGGCAGAGAATCAGTGAGGACATAGCTGACTTCAATGGCACTATCATTCAACTTGATCTAATTGGCATTTATAGGATACTGCATCTGACAACAGCAGAATACACATACTTCCCAAGCTCACATGAAACATTTATCAACATGGATGGACCACATTCTGGCAATAAAACCACCTTAATAAATTTAAAAGAATTGGAGTCATGTGCTTATGTTCTAGATTACACTAGAATTAAACTAGAAATTAACAAAAGAAACAGAGTATGATAATACCCAAATATATGGAATTTGAACTCTAAAAGCATAACAGTCAAATAATAATTCTCAACTGAAATAAAAAAAAATCTGGGGGGGTAAATGAAAAGAAAAAGACAACTTATCAAATAGTATGAGATTTATAATATTAAAATCATTCATCACAAAAGAAGGAAGATCTAAAATAAGTAACCTATGTTTCCACATTAGGAAACTAAGGAAGAACAACTTAAGTCTAAAGAAAAATGGAATAATAGGAATATTAATAACTGGTTAACTCAAAATGGATCATGGACCTAAATGTAAACCACAAAACTATTAAACTTGTAGAAAATAACACAGGAGAATATCTAGGTGATTTGTGTTTGGCAATAACTTTTTAGATATAATACTGAAGGAGCAATCCAGAAAAGAAATACTTGATAAGCTGACCTTGATTAAAATTAAAAACTGTACTGTAAAAGACAATCTCAAAAGAATGAGAAGACACAGAATGGGAGAAAATATTTGCAAATAAAATCACTTATCAAGGGGCACCTGGGTGGCTCAGTCAGTTAAGTGGCTGCCTTCGGCTCAGGTCATGATCCCAGGGTCCTGGGATGGAGTCCCGCATCGGGCTCCCTGCTCAGCGGAGAGCCTGCTTCTCCCTCTCCCTCTGCCTGATGCTCTGCCTGCTTGTGCTCTCTAGCTCTCTGTCAAATAAATAAACAAAATATTTTTTAAAAAGACATCAAAAATATACAAAGAACACTTAAAACTCAACAATAGGAAAACAAATAAAATGATTTAAAAATGGGCAAAAGAGCTGAACACACACCTCACCAAAGAAGATATACAGATGGCAAGTAAATACATGAAAAGTTATGCAACATCATAGGTCTTTAGGGAATTGATTATTAAAACAACAAAGAGATATACTGCATACCTATTAGAACAGCCAAAATCTCAAACACTGATAACACCAAAAATTGGCAAGGATGTGGACCAAAAGGAACTCCCATTCATTGCTGGTAGGAATGCAAAATGGTACCACTGTGGAAGACAGTTTGGCAGTTTCTTACAAAAGTAAACATATTCTTATCATATGATCCAGCAATTATGTTCCTTGATATTTGCCCAAATGAATTAAAAGCTCATGTCCACACAAAAGCCTGCCCATGGAAGTTTATAGCATCTTTATTCACAATTGCCAAAACTTGGAAACACCCAGTACATCTTTCAGTAGGTGAATGGTATATGCAGACAATGGAATATTATTCAGCACTGACAAAATAAGCTATCAAAATAGATGAAATATTCAGGTATAAATCTAACAAAATATGTATAGAATCTATATGCAGAAAACTATAAAACTTTGATCAAAGAAATCAAAGATCTAAATAGATGGAAAGACAATCTGTGTCCATGCATTGGAGGACTAAATATTGTTAAATGTTAATTAGTCCTAAATTGATCTATAAATTTGATACAATCCAAATTGAAATCTCAGCAAACTATTTGGTAGATATGGTAAACTCATTCTAAAGTTTCTATGGAAAACAAAAGATCTGGAGGAGCCAACATAATACTGAAAAACAAATCTGTACAATTCACAGCCATCAATTTTAGTACTTCTATAAAGCTACATTAATCAAGACAGTGTGGTATTCGCAAGACATATAAATCAATCACTGGGACAGAATAGACAGACCAGAGAGACTTATTCAAATATAGACAATTGATCTTTGATAAAAGAATAAAAGCAATTCAATGAGGCAAGAATAGACTTCTCAAGAAATGGTGCTGAAATAATCAGATATTCATATGCCAAAAAAAAACCCCAAACAATTAAAATTTTTTTAAATTAAAAAAAAAACAGAAAGAACCTAGATACAGAACTTACACTTTTCACAAGAATTAACCCAAAATAGATTATAAACTTACAATAAATATGTAAAAGTACAAAACATGTAGAAGACAACATAGAAGAAAATCTATGTTCCCTAGTATTTTTGATGAGGTTTTACACAGAACATCAAAGGCATGATCCATAAAAGAAAGAAAAATACATAAGTCTGACTTTATTAAAATTAAAAAACTTTTGCACTGAAAAAAATAGGAAAGTAGGGAACCAAATGAAAAATCCCATCAGGCTTTCATCAAATTGGAAAATGATAAATCCCAAAGAAGTTAGAGTTCCATAGGCAAAGTACTATTCATGATTATACAAAAACTCAGCATGGTTCAAAGGCTTGCACAATCTGTCCCCGATCTATTTTTTTTATCTTAATGAACATGCTTTCTTGTGACTATACTCCAAACACACCTTATATCTTGGTCAAATATGCCTACATCTTTTCTAAATGTGTTTTATGTGCCCCTCTGCTCCCTCGCTTTTTCTCTTTTCTTTTCTTTTTTCTCTCTCTTTTTTTCTCCCTTCCTTCCTCTCTCCTCCCTTCCTTCCTTCCTCCCCCCTCCCTCCTTCCCCCTCCCTTTCTTCCTTCCTTCCTTCCCTTCTTTCTGTAAGTACTCATAAATTCCTTTTTTTCCCCAGCATGACGGAAAACCTACCCCAGCCCCCAGAGGACTAGTGCAGTTCCACGCCACACCAAGTCCCTGAAGTACGGAATTTTATTTTATTTTAATTTTTTCAAGTTTTTATTTAAATACTAGTTAGTATAGTTAACATACAGTGTAATATTTGTTTCAGGTATAGAATTTTGTGATTCATCACTTACATACAACACTCAGTGCTCATCACAAGTGCCTTCCTTAATACCCATCACCTATTTAACCCATCCCCCCCACCCACAGTACTCAAAAATTCCTCATCCAACTTGTGGAAATCCTATTTAAGCTTTTGTGTGCAGCATGAAGTTTATTCCCCACCTTAAAAACAAAAACAAAAACACCATTTTTTCCTAAATCATCTCAATTGAAATTACTTTCTCCCTATGCTATATTTTCATAATAGCACATTTGCCTCTCTGTTTCAGCTACCATTACTATATCTCTTTTTCAGACATGATTTATGTATATTTTCTTCCCTCCTCAGGTTGTAAGATGTATAAGAGCTGTGAATTTAATCTTTGTCTTTTATCTCTTCAAATCCTCTCTGCCCCATATCTTATTCTAGTCACAGATACAGCAAATGGTTCTCTGTATGCTTCTTAGCTTCCTGCCCCAGATTTTTCTGTTGCCATATCAGTGGTCTACCAATGGGAACGTGCTTAGCACACAAGCTCATGCAACCCAGAAGTGTGGGAGAATTAATACCTGATGCACCCCCGTTGACATTGGGAGTAGGAACTAAGACATAATTGCCTTTTCCTTTTTCTCCCTTAGATAGACAGTTCTAAAATACATTTCATAAGGATCCTCTGAAGGTCTTGAAAGATCAATACTGGTTCCCCATATAGTGTGCAACTCAATATTACTTATTTTATTGGATTTCCCTCCTGCTCTGATTTGCTGCCCCATCACTCACTTCTCAAACAAACATATTCTATCTAGTCCTTTGTCTCTGACTCTGCTTTCTGGGAAACCCAAGCTAAATACATCATGAATGTATTTATTCATCCTTCTCTTCTTCATAATGAAACTTGAACCCAATCCTTCTTCAATTCCATTGTCCTATTTTAAGCTATTATAGTTTTTGAAAACTTGATTTCTGATTATGTTTAATTGACAATAACTGTTGGTCATTCAGCTTTGTAGTTTCTTGGACCTTTTACAATCCATTGAAAATTTGAAAAGGTTGATATATAAAGAATCTTATCGTGAATTTTTTTGTAAAGCCAAGAATTCTCTTCCAGTGTGAGTAATTACTTTCTAATTTAACTATTTTCTACCTCTGAGCCTATGTTTAGTACACACCTGGGAATGTCAAAATTATAATAAAAATACATTAGTGATTATGTAACACTAATTTTTAGAGTTTATTTTCTACCTTCTATTGTAGTTCTACAAGCTTTCCTTCCTATTTAAGAGTTTTCTCACCAGGTTCTTTCTTTTTTAGATATAGAATATAAGTTATTGACTATTCTAATTCTTGGCAATCACTCTTCTGCTCCTGGTGGCTTTCAAACATGCAAATAAGACATCAAGCTCTGATGTTTGAGGATCGTGCATTTATGCATGATCTGGCAGCCAATATCCATTAATTCTGCATAAACTCTCCCTTCCTTCTTCATTATTTAGAAAAACTTTCTATTTTTAATAGAAATAATAATGGCTAATATTTATAGAGTACTTTCCAAGTGCCAGGAAATCTTCTCTATACTTTCCATCAATTATTTCACTATTTTTTTCACAGCCATCCCACAAGGTAGGTGCTATGATTTATCCCATATTAAGGATGAGGAAATGGGACTCTCAGAGGTTAAGTAGTTTGCCCAATACACACCATCAGTATATGATAGGGCAAGTATATGAACGCATTTGGTATCACTCCAGAGTTAACTATTGTGTTCTGCTGTGACTCAGTCCTATGTTATTTTGTAGCATGCTGGGCAGCTGAAAGTGTATATTTCAAATTGAAACAAAAATCTAGTGTTAGGTGGGTTGATTGTGGAATTAAGGAACAAAGAGGCACAGGGAGAAGGCTGTAAGAAGAGGGATTTTTGGTAGATGGATTTTCTCACCCGACTTGGAAGTGCTAACCTTGGAAAAAGCAAATTCATGAACACTTTCTTTGGTGGTCATTATTTAATAAGTCAAAGTAAGTCCAGGATTCCAAAGAGTAACCATATATTAGAATCACTGGTTTAGGTGATTCTTAATGCCTGCCTTGGTTAATTTTTCTCTGTCCATTTTTGAAGGCATCTCATTTAAACTTCAATAAAGAATAACTGCAAATGAGACTCAAGATCCTTCTATAAAACAAATTCCTGTAATTGCAAATCAGTGCTCCTGTGACATGAATCATACCAAGACATACATCTGTTTCTATATATTTCTAACTGCAAAAGTGCTGTCTGTGGGACAGAAGAGCAGGGCAGACAGAACAGCAGAGGAATTCTCCAACCCTCAGTCCTGATTTCGGAAGACTGTTATATTAAAAAAAAAAGTGTGTGGGGGGAGGTTTGTGAATCCTAACAATAGGAAAAGTTAAACCCAGAGGAAAAAGCAACCTCTCCGGAGGGTGTTACAGAAAGGGGCAGGGTAGAAAGAGGGTAAGCTCAGCAAGCAGAAGTATTTGACAAAGAGTTTTCTTGTAATGCCAAAGTGGGGCTTACAGAAAATAGTCAAGAGAACTTCAGGGGGTGGAAATGGGGTCCTTGCAATAATAAGTCGAGTTGGGTCAGAGAAACAATTTTTTTCAAATAATAACACCAGTATTACATCACTAATTATAGATCACTAATTATATCTGTCATCAGTAGAGTCTGTCATCTGTTTTAGATCTTAGAAGAAGGTTCATCTCTCTTTTCTTGGTTTATCACTTGGGAGTTAAAGGTACAATAGTCATGGTTATTCTATCACTGCCACTGACTGACCATGTGGTCTCCAGGCAACTTGTTTAACCTTTCAAGGCTTTAGCTTCTCTTCTGCAAAGTGGGTGAGATATTGAAAATGTGTTGGAAATGGAATAAGGTGGAACCGATGTGATAGCAGCTTTTGATGACCCATTGGAATTCCTAGGATCCCTCTTATTAGTTCTCTTGGTGTGTTCAACTTAGCTGCTACCAGTGCTTTGAAAAATGTCTTCACCTGGGCGCCTGGGTGGCTCAGTCATTAAGCGTCTGCCTTCGGCTCAGGTCATGATCCCAGGGTCCTGGGATCGAGCCCCGCATCGGGCTCCCTGCTTGGCAGGAAGCCTGCTTCTCCCTCTCCCACTCCCCCTGCTTGTGTTCCTGCTCTCGCTATCTCTCTCTCTGTCAAATAAATAAATAAAATCTTTAAAAGAAAAAAAGAAAAAAGAAAAATGTCTTCACCTAAGAATTGCCCTTGGACAGTTGAAGCCATCTCTGTGGAAAGCGCCTGGGATTAGGCCATGGATCCTACCCCAAGATGTCTGTGGGGAGTGGCTGCTTTGGCAGGGAAAAAGAAAGAATAACGCTGCTCTCTTGACTCAAAGTAAGCTGGACTCTGAGGTTCAATTTGCATTCCAGATTTGTGTGGTTCCTTCCATTTTCCCTATCCCGAGTCCTTTACTTGTTTATCAGTTCCTCTGAGAGCATCCCCTTCAAGAATCATGCAAAGGAATTCCCAACTGGAACACTGCTAGGGAACTCAACCTAGGACAACATGTAAAGTGCCTGGCGAACACTTGCCAAAAAAGAGAAGACGAGGTTAAATAACATGGCCACAAGCAGAATTGGGTCAGGAAGCCAAGCTAAGCCAAGTCTTGTTTCCTGACTTCATGCCATTTCACTTGTAGTAGATATCACAGAGCTCTTGAATCAGAACCTGCTTCTGAAGATAAGGGGTTGGGGCAGAGATGCAGTTTCATCCCTTTGTGCTTAAAAATGCCTATAAATTTCATACAAGAAGGATACTAAAGTTTCTCTTTAAAATGTGGCATGCATAATTAATTTGTAGAAGATATAGTCAATACTCTTTATTACCAGGGTCTTACAGTGCTCAACAACAATAACAATGACAGCGACAGACTTTTGGAAGTACATCAGATCATAATAACCTATCTAGAAAATTGTAGTGCTTTTTCAGGCTTAATATTATAGGCTCATTTGCACAAACATCTCAGCATGGGTTTGAAAATAACTGAAATAATGTTAAATGCTATTAAATTTACTTTGAAGTGGAAAAAAATCTATCATGGTATACATTTGGATATATGTACATTCTTCCAAATGTAGTCAAGCAGAAAAGGGATTAAATAAGAAGCAGCATAATGTAGTGGGAAGGTAAAATGGATATTGAATCAGAAAACATAGAATTAAGTATTCTTTGACTTGCTTAGCTGTTGTTAGTTTAAATTATTTACTTCACATATTTATTGCAATAAAAAATTGATCCTCACTTAAAATAAAAAAGAATAACAATACCAAGTGTTGGAAAGGGTAGAGAGCAACTTGAAATTTCATACATTTCATTCATTTGTAATTATGGGACTGTACAATGGTTCAGCCACTTTGTAAAACTCTGTCAGTTCTTTATAAATCGGTTCCACACATACTTACTATGCAACACAGGAATCCCATTCCTAGGCATTTATAAAACAAAACAAAAACCACAGGAATATATCCGCAAAAAGACTTGTACGTGAATGTTTACAGCAATTTTATTCCTAATAGCTCAAAACGAGAACAATCTTAACGTCAATTAATTGGTGAATGGATAAATAATTTGTGATATATCCATACGGTGAAATACTATTTAGGAATAAAATGAACCAACCACTGTTAGTACAGGTGCGATGGCAGTTTTTAATACATGCAACAACATAAAGGAATTAAGAAATATGCTGAACCAAAGAAGCCAGACATAAAAACTTATTATTATATTATTCAACTTACATGAATTCTAGAAAAGGCAAAAGTAATATACAGTTCCAGAAAGCAAATCGGTAGTTTCTTGGGTGAGGGATGAGGAAATGTTGTCTGGAAAGGGATGCAAGGGAATTGTGAGGGGTTAGAAATTTATATATCTTAATTTTAGTGGTGGTTACATAGGTCTATAAATTCGTCAAAACGCATTGAACTGTATACTTAAAATGGGCATAACATTGTGTTCTAACAGGTTGATACTTTTTTCAGGTTGATTTTTTCTAAACCCGCCCTGACCACTCAGTTTTTTGTGAGATTTAAATGAAATTAGGTGGGTTAGCACGCTGTAAATTCTACAGGTCTAGTTCTAGTAACTGGTATTTAGTAGTCCTCCTGGTATATTTGTGGAATGGATGAATTCATAAAATCAAATAATACCTATAGAACTAGTTCATTTTCCCCGTTAATTATCATTTTGTTCTGGCATAAGTCTGAAACAAGATCTGTGTCTTTAAGCAATGAAGCACCAATCAGAATTTGAGGTGATAACTAATTGTTTGATTTCAGTACAAGAGGAATTAATGAAAGCCAACCTCAGATTTTTCTGGTTGGCTGTTATTTGCATGCATTTAACTGCAAATTAATGTTCTTATGCTAAAAATTCATTTATTAAATTTAACAGCAATTAAAAGTTTACTTATTTCATTACAGTTTATTATCAAAGAAGCTATAAATAAATGCTTTCAATGGTGTCTAGGATAAAAACACACTTGTTCTCTTCCCTGGGCTACTGATTCACTTCCTTCCTTCACCTCTATATGATATATCATTTATAATGAAGTAAATCTCTTAGAAGGCAAGATTCATTTATTTAATATGTCTCATTAAACTTTTCCTTCATTGATTGTGATCCAGAAAAAAATAGTAAGTGTAATTTGACAGGCTGTAATAAAATGGATTCAGCCAATGTAAAACATGAAGGAGTTAATGCCAACATGATTTTTGTGATGTGTATTACATTTAGACTCAAGCTAATGGAATATAGGCTGTTGTGGTATTTGAAGTCATAGAGTTCAGACCCAGAAGGTATGGTCACTGTTAAATATCACTTGCAAAATATGGTAATATAAAATGGTAATATTCTATAAATAACTACTCAAATTACACAATCCCTGATAAATCATGGAAGCCTCAAACAATACATGATTATTTGGTGGGCGTGGGCAATTTTCTGATAAACCTGGACTTGAAAGGTTCATTGCCTTTTTCTCAGTTTTGCTTCCCCAAGATGGCACTTGCTCATTTCTCGTCCACTGAACTGTATCCTAAACTAGGAAAAAGACAGATATTTGAAGAGCTTTAATGGTAGGATTATGAGCCTTGACCCAAGCCAAATGTGCCCAGTAGAACATTTCTAGTATGGGATAAAGAAATATAGGCTTTTTTCAAAGTACCACATTACAAGATGGGATGCCTCCCCAGAGCAGAAGGTATCCAGTTCAAATGAGCCCAGGGATTTTCTGGAATAGTAAATGAGTCATGCGGTGTCAGATAATCACTATTTATGGTGCCCAATTACTAAACATATAATTAGATATTAGAAAATGACTACCACAACTTCTCTGTTTAGTTTAGGGCACCAAAATAAACATAAATGATTCCAGTGTAACAATACACTTATTTACCATATGAAAGTTAATCACGTCTAGCAGTTATGGAATGCTTACCAAGCACCAGACGAGTCGTATACATTTACTTAGTTAATGCTCATTACAGCTGTGTAAGGTAGTTGCTGTGATAATCCTCATTCTGCAGACAAGGGTGCTGTGGTATTACGAGGTTAAGGAACTTGCCTAAGGGCACACAAATGCCATATTGCAGGCATTGCACTTTTTATTCACACAGTACCTACTCTAGAACCCACCTCATAACTACCACACTGTAGTTGCTCTCCATCTGTGGCGGAAAATAAGGCATCATTCACACCACCCGGGGAGGCAGAAGAGGTGATACAATAGCAAATGAGGGGTTGCTCCCTAGGAATATATTCCTGATGGCTGAAGTATCAGAGAAATATTCACAAAGGGAAGAGCTTTTCATGAGGGATGCAGCTGAAAGGGAAACCAGACTTCCAATAAAATAGGCAATTTGACAATGTGTTACTATTATGATTTTTTATACTGTGCTCTTTAGTGACTTTATAGTGAATCAGAGAAAGAAAGGTGGCACAAAATCAAGAACATGTACTAGTGCACAGACATTACATTAAAACCATGAATAATGATATGATGTTAAATTATGCCCTTTAATTCATAAATAGCTCAGTGACATGAATAATGTATTAAAATGGTCAAAAGATACTGTCTCATTTATAGTAGATGGATTGACAGCTGTGTTGTCAGTCTTTTAGAAAAGAATCATCAATATTGAGGGAAAATGTTAGTATAAGTTAAAATATGTGTCAAAGTTTGAGATAGTTATAGTAGAAGTAATGATGGGAATGAACAAGTATAATAATCTATAAAAAGAAAATCAAATACCAAAATGGTAATAAACAACTTGGTAAAAAAAACTTATAATAAATTTTGTTTACCAATTTTTTTTAAATTTGGGGGAATATGGAGGTACCTGACTGGCTCTGTCAGTAGAGCATGCAACTCTTCATCTCAGGGTCATGAGTTCAAGACCCACATTGGGCACGGAGCCTACTTAAAAATAAATAAATAAATACATGCATACATATACACATAAAATTAAAATCTTGGGGAGTATGGTGTTGTGTTTCTCTTGTTAATTATATATCTGCCTATAAAGGTAGATATATATTTCTGTATCATTACATAAATAGTATAAGGTAGAAGCAGAGAGCTTCAAAAAAGCCATATAGATATTATTTTTATATAAGAACTATTCCAAGCACAGGAAGAAATGATCAGGGTGGAGGGTTGTCACACACCAATAAGTAGATAGAAACAGGACCCCATAGAATCTATCAGATGACTGAATGAAAGGTATCAAGAGGAGATCTGACTGCATAGATTAATCCCCTATCTCTGAAGAAATAAAACTGCAGTAGCCCCTCCTTTATCCCCAGAGAATACATCCCAAGACCCCCCAGTGGATGTCCGGAATTATGGATAGTACTGAACCCTACATATATCCTGTTTTTTCCTATACATACGTACTTATGATAAAGTTTAATTTATAAATTAGGCATAGTAAGAGATTAAAACAATAACTAATAATAAAATAGAACAGTTATAACAACATAGTTTATTAAAAAATATGTGAATGTGGTCTCTGTCAAAATATCTTTTTGTAGTGTATTTGCCTTTATTCTTGTGATAGTGTGAGATGACCAATTGCCTCTATCATGAGATGAAGTGAGGTGAATGACATAAGCATGTGATGTAGTGTTAGGCTACTATGGATCTTCTGACCATAAGTCAGAAGGAGGATCATATGCTTCTGGACCATGGCTGACCACAGATAACTGAAACCATGGAAGGCAAAACGGTGGATGAGGGACTACTGTTATTATAATAAGATGTTAATGAGGCATAATGATAAAGATGATGAACTAAGGTGTCAGTCTAATGAACAATCATGACAGATAGTGAATAAAGGAGGCACTGAGGATGATGTAAAGGGCAGGAAAGGAGCTGAGAGAAAATTTCTGTTGGATTCTTTCCAGTTATTCTCAAATGTTAGTGTGCATGAGAATCACCTGGGGAGCCTGTTAATTCAGATTCCTGGGCCCTACCCCCAGAATAATAAGTATGGGTTAGGGATTGAGAATCTGCATTTATAACAAGTTCCTAAGTGATGCTGATGTTGCTGGCCCAGAGAAAACACTTGGGAACCACTTTTCTACCTAAACTAGCAACTACAATATCTCATTCAGTTTTCCCTAGGGTTTAACTGATATATTCTTGAATGGACAACCCTAAATTGTCTTTCTGATCACTAAAACTCCATGTACCACCATGGGAAAAACCAGGTCAACAAAGCATGATCTGGAAGCAAGGGTGTTATAACAAAGGTATATGGCAGATAAAATGCAAGGCAACATGATGGATCTATGTAAGATGGCATCCTGAAGTGAAATGCATTTGTTCTCAGATGAAAATTAAAATATCAAACAAAAGTAACTATTTTTAATTCAGATTCTTCAAGTCTCAACCTCTGCACACTGACAAAAGCAAGCAAAGAAATCTGTTAAGAAAAGATGAAAGTCACATTTTATGGGGAAAATACAAAGGATTTTCTCTTTTGCCATCATCTTTACAGTGATGAACTAATTGCCCCATGTTTGGCATGTTTGAAGCTGCACTGCTTGTTAAGATATCTTTCCTTCATGCCATATGAATTTCTTTATGGTTTTGTTTGTTTGTTTCTCAAAGCACAAAGATCATCTGGTTGAAAATACCCTTGGGGGAAATGGGTTGTATTTGAAATGGGCCTCACTTTTCTTTGGAGGGAGGGAAGCAATTAGCAGTTTTAAAGCAATTAGCTTTATTTTATTTTATTTTTTTAAAGATTTTATTTATTTATTTGCCAGAGAGAGAGACACAGCGAGAGAGGGAACACAAGCAGAGGGAGGGGGAGAGGGAGAAGCAGGCTTCCCGCGGAGCAGGGAGCCCGATGCGGGGCTCGATCCCAGGACCCTGGGACCATGACCTGAGCCGAAGGCAGATGCTTAACGACTGAGCCACCCAGGCGCCCCTAAAGCAATTAGCTTTAAAACCCATATCATGAAGATTTGGACCGGATAGTTTGACCAGTTTGCTGGAAAATGAATGAATTTATTTGCATGTTGACAGGCACTGGGCGGAAACCCAAAGCCTAGACCTCAACTTATTCACCCGAGGATTCAAATATATCTGGGCATGTCTAGATGCCAAAATCACCTATTTTGAGAGAAGGAGCAAGGTATTCCCCTGTAAGTAAAACAAATCTAGGGAAAACAGGTACATGGACTTGGACTCTCAGCTTTGTTCCATTCATTGAAGACAGAAGGTAGTTTTGGAGTCTGTCTCTGAGATTGTTTTCTGCCCATGAGTGCTCCCTAAATCCTTGGGGATTTGGACTCTAGAAAACTTGAAAGTGCTTTTCAGTAAAAAAAAAAAAAAAAAAAAAAAAGTCACTAGGGCATGCCAGACCACATAAGTTTGGTTCGTACAATGGACAGTGACTCTAAGGTATAAAAGAGGGTTGTTCCCACACCAGCAAGGGATACTGCATGATAAGGCCATGTGGAGAGTACCAACAGACAGCAAGGGATGCCCGCAGTAGCCTGGCACAGAAGAATAACATTGGCTCCAAATAAGAAAAATATTCTGCTGTTGATATTCCTGTCACAGACAGGAGGTCAAATGTCTTTGTTTGTATAGTATTCACCAAAGAATAGTCTGTGTTATGTTTTCTACTCAAGCACAGTAGAATACTTATGGGTTTTAAAAACAAGACATACATTTGTTTTATGTATGGGCCTCTATCATAACATTGATAACACTGTGCTCTAATTGTTGGTTTTCACCACTAGACAGTGAATTCCTTAAGGACAGGGGTCAGATTTTGCATATCTTCATCACTCAGCACCTGACACAGAGGCAGTGCTGAAATACATATTTGCATTAATGAAGAGAAATTAAATCTTGGCTTATAACTTTGCATTCTGTAATGGATCAGATTGATTATGTTCCCTTGTTACTTGATCACAGAAAAAAATGGAAGTCCCATGAAGTATTCACAGATGCTTATAATTATTTGTTTCAGGTTTGTACCTCTAGATTGCAAGCTCCAGGAAATCAGGAACTTATGTTTTGCTCATTACTATAGAGCTGATGCCTATAACACTGGGTTATCACTATATTTTTACTGGGTAGTAATCACAAGTGAAAAGCATACCTCCCTCACTATTTCCCCAAAATAGGGAAAGTCATGCAAAAAATGCCACTCACTGCAGGTAAAAGATGCAATGGGTAATAAAGCCATATATCCTCCTTTAATTCTTCATTTGTTTCAATTTCTGAGAGGAGAATACTCATTTACTTTTATAATTAAAATATATAACCTGGAACACCAAATAATAATAAAGTGATTATTCCCTGAAGCTGATTCACTTTGAAACGTGCCATATTCTCAGAGGATTCAATTGATAGACCACAGAATCATCCATTATCAAATCAATTATTCCTTGATAACTCTGCTACTCAATGGAGAATATGGCTGTGAAATGAAAACATTATTAGGTTTATTATAGCATATGAGGATGATTTGTGTGTGTATGTGAGGAATCTATTAGACTTGTCTTTACCCAGGTTTTTCTACAGGGCAACAATATGTGATGGTATTGTG
The DNA here is from genome assembly GCF_964656455.1 of Halichoerus grypus. NCBI lineage: Eukaryota > Metazoa > Chordata > Mammalia > Carnivora > Phocidae > Halichoerus > Halichoerus grypus. Next base: position 181,704,343 of record NC_135713.1, read on the forward strand.
TGAAACTTGGAGTTAGCTGTTGTTTTATACTTCATGCAGTGACATAGTGACTAACTTGGAAATTGCTCTTGGACTGTATTTCTCAAAATACTATATGCAGATTACTAATAATAAAATCACATGGAGGTACTTGTTTAAAATTCATAAACCTGAGCCCTACTTCAAAGCACCCCATCTAGACCTGGAACCTCACTCTTCATTTTAGCAATGATTACTGGTTATACTTAAACATTCAAAGTTTGATAATCAGTCCTGTAATACATAAAATAGTCATCAACTTTTGATTTTCAAATTAAGCCAGTATACATTTTTTTTATCACTTTACTGTTACTATTTTGAAAGACCTAACAGAGAGACATAGATGATTGATAAGGAGGAACTAAAATTTTAAACATTTGCTATGATCTAAACAGTATGCTAGATTCTTTCATACAAGCTATTTTTATTAAAACCTGGAAAAAAACCACATGGTCTATTAATATTCCATTGTCTACAGACAAGAAAACAGACTGGAGAGATTAATTCACTGTACTCATATAGCTCGTAGGATTCAATCATAAGATTCAACTCAGATTCTATTCCATGTAAGCCCATAACATCCTTTTAGCTTCATCTTTCTGGACACATTATAAAAGTCAAGATTAATGCATGAGAAACACCACCACCTTTCATGCGAATTCTAAAGAAACAAAAGATCAGTGAGGTCTGGAGAGATGATACCTAAAGTAGTCCTTGAAATTGGGTAGGGATTTCAGATAGGTGTTAATAGTAAAGCCTATTAAGAGTAAAAGAAGTGATTGTTGGAGTGAATGTATGCACACATGCATACAACTAAATACACATAATCTGGAACTTCCTAAATTCTCCTTCGTATTAATGACATAATTGTAAATATGGATTCAGTAGCAGACTAAAATAGATACCTGGTATTTTATTGCAAATTTGAACATATTCCTTCATGTGACAAAGGCAATAAGGGATCTATAATACAAATCTATAGGAATTGGAACCTTGTCTTTCTTACTTAACAGCGTATCATCAGTGCCAAGAATGTTGTTTGGGTTATACAATGGAACCCAAGGTGGCATTCTAAGTTAAGAGAGACGGAATGGGTGATCATACAGCAATAGGAATGAGAACTACCTATTTAAATATAACCAGAAAAGTAGCTAGTTTATAAACCAAGGTGTTTTGGAGAGTAGTAGTTATATATATATTTATAACATATCTTATGATTGTAAAGCGCTTTCACTGTCTTAATCATTTGACACTCACAAAAGACCTGTGAGTTATGAATTATTACTCCATTTTTTCCTTTTAGTTGAAAAAACTTTTTATTTAAGTTCATATGTCCTAGAAAAATCGGAGTTTGCACTCCACCACACCTTGTTTATCTCCAATTAGTCCTATCTTTTCACTTATACTATGGCTACGTCAAATTTGAATAGAGAATGGACTCAAATTATAGAGCAACTTGAAAGTCAGTTTATAAATCAGATATTTATTGAGTTAAGTGACCAGTCTCTACAGATATATTTCAGACTGGCTTCTTGGATCCCAGCCAAGGTTTGATGTCCAATATCCTATTATCAATTGTTTGACTTCAAATGTATTTTCTACTAGTGGTAGAGCATTTGACTGCAAATGTATTTTCTACTAAGTTCTGTCTTTGAGACAGCAGCACTGGGGACTGTTAGAATTAAAAGCTTTATCAGAAGACAGTAGGCTCTGTGAAGAGTTAGGGGGAAGGAGCCAATCTTCTTCTCTTTCTTCACTGTTTAAAATTGGCCCCATAGCCTCTTTATCTCCCAAGCCTCTTCCTTTACCTACGCTCCAGTCAATGCTCAAAACTCAAAGAACTTTAACTGGGAATCCTGATTCTAACCCTTCATCAGCTTTATTCACATGGGTTGTGTACACTCTTGTTGGGGTTTGTGCAGGTGGTGGAGTTGCTTAAGACAAATTAGTACTGAGACTTTCCTTACTGGACATTTCAGAAAATGTAATAGAGTTGCTTACTACCATAGCGATGTTGCTTCTAATTCAGTCCGTTATTCAGCCGTTCTGGGGTGAACAGTGAGTAGTGAGTATACTGAAGTGATCCACTGGGGTCCAACCAGATATGTAGTCAAAAATAGATGGTGATTGTTGTAGAAATTCTCTGAAAGAAGAGGACAGACAAAACTTGGATAACAGAGAGGAAGGCTGAAGGTAGTCCAAGTGGGAGGAAATCTGTGAATAAAGATATGGAGCTAACAAAGGTGTTGTATGGGCACGGAGGTGGGGGAAAGAAGCACTTAAAAGAAATACCCAATTGAAAGCAAGTCTAATGTGTGGCCATTTTGGAAACACAAGACTCTGCATGTGATTTCTTGTATTAGACTGTGAGAATGAGGCAGCTACTCGTGTAAGTCCCCATATCCATAACCTGCAGTATTGTGGTCACCATTTATAATGCTTAGGAAAGGGAAGTAGTATAAACTAATTACTAAAAGCAGAATTCTTTAGAGAGTAAATCATTTTTGCAATATCCGATGTTTAAATATCAAGGAGGGAAAAAGAAAAGGATTTCTCAAGTTGGAGATTTTTAAATAATGCTTTGCCTTAAAAAGCTCTTGTGTGACTGGGTTGGTCATTTCTCTTTGTATTACACATAGTTCCCTGACTGGGAGAGAGTTGAGAGCAATTTTACATTTATCGAAAACTTTCATTTCACAGTGTTTCACAGATGAGTGTATGCATTCTGCAGAGGCCATATTAGATCCATTTCCAAAACTCAGTAGACTCCCAACAACACAGATCTGTGCGATGCATCTATTAGGAAATTGTGATATAGAATGCTCAGGACTACACTCAGAAACAAGCAGCACAGAATGCACCTCATGGAGGAAATGATGCAGAGATAATGCTTTCCTATCACATCTGATTTTCTAATCTTGACTTAGAATGTTTAATGTTTCTTTTTGGGTAAATGAGGATGAAAACCACAGTGAACTGGATGGGGCTCTGTTAAAAAAATAATAACTAATTAATTAATCAGATCTTTTAGGGGCAGGAATCAGTTTCTCCAGCCCTCTTCCAAGACACCTAAATGAGGAAAAAGTTAATCAAGTGGCTGAGAATGGAGTGATGCAGAACCAGGGTGGGCACTGTCATTGAGACCTGTAGGGAGTAGAGGAGACATGATTTTGAGAAGTACATAGACTGCCACAAAAGATTTGAAAGAAGCTCAAAAGGATGAAGGAAACGTTAGGTGAAAGAACAATATTTAACTCAATGACCCTAAAGTCTTTTATGAGGGCAAAGTCTATTATACTTATTAAGAGTTAAATACCTTTGACTTCTATAACCCAAGATTCTGTATGAAGTTTGTTTATTGCAGTAAGTTGAATGACTGCAGAATTTCAGTAAAGTATCATGTAGGGAAACTGTGCCTAGAAGATTTAAACAAATCTTTAAAAAAAGAAAATGAGAAGTAGATAGGGTTTGGAATAATATAAAGAATTTTAAAAGTATGATGTAAACAAGGAATTTTCACAGTAAAGGCTGTGGCTACCAAATCCTTTCATTAGATGGCATCTGTTAGGCATCATGCTAGACTGGAAAGGAAGTTAAAAAGGCACAACAATTCTCAGGAGTTATAATTCTAAGAGGAGTAAAGAAGAATTTGAGGATTTACACAATTAATTTAAAGTGCAATGCTTGAGGTCTGCAAAGTGAGTTTCTTCTATGTTAGAATAAGATATAAGGTGAAAATTAGGTCTAAGTTGAGGAGCATCTTAGAAGGCAGAATTAGAAGCAGGTATTAGGACAGAAGGATATGACAATGCTGGAAAGGGAAGGAGCAGAAGGCTATTGTATTTCTTACTTAGATCTGGAAATAGGAAGGAGAGGAGAGCTGTGGTTGAGCAGCTTTTTTTTTTTTAAGATTTATTTATTTGAGAGAGAGAGAGCACAAGTGGGAGGGGGCAGAGGGAGAGAGAATCTCAAGCAGACTCTGCACTGAGCACAGAGCCCATCATGGAGCTTGATCACATGACACTGAGATCACCATCTGGGCTGAAACCAAGAGTTGGACACTTAACCAACTGTGCCACCCAGGCACCACTGTGGTTGGGCAGTTATTAACAACAGAAATGAGTTTCTTATTTGCAGGCACATAATTACCAAAGAGACTATTAATCTCTTGGAAATTTTTTGGCCTTAATAATATACATATTAAATGTTCTGGGTGAGATAATACTTGTAAAACATCTGGCCAAGTGAATATGGGTAAACTCAAATGGTGACCACAATACTGCAGGTTATGGATATGGGGACTTACATGAGTAGCTGCCTCATTCTCACAGTCTAATATAAGAAATCACATGCAGAATCTTGTGTTTCCAAAATGGCCACACATTAGACTTGCTTTCAATTGGGTATTTCTTTTAAGTGCTTCTTTCCCCCACCTCCGCACCCATACAACACCTTTGTTAGCTCCATATCTTTATTCACTCCCCCCACCTCCTCGCCCATACAACACCTTTGTTAGCTCCATATCTTTATTCACAGATTTCCTCCCACTTGGACTACCTTCAGCCTTCCTCTCTGTTATCCAAGTTTTGTCTGTCCTCTTCTTTCAGAGAATTTCTACAACAATCACCATCTATTTTTGACTACATATCTGGTTGGACCCCAGTGGATCACTTCAGTATACTCACTACTCACTGTTCACCCCAGAACGGCTGAATAACGGACTGAATTAGAAGCAACATCGCTATGGTAGTAAGCAACTCTATTACATTTTCTGAAATGTCCAGTAAGGAAAGTCTCAGTACTAATTTGTCTTAAGCAACTCCACCACCTGCACAAACCCCATCAAGAGTGTATTGAAGTTTCTTAAACTCTTGCACCAAGGACCTTTGAAAACATTATCAATAAATATATAAAGTTTCTAAAGAGTTTTGTTTTGCCTCTCTAGACATCCTGAAAAGTCACTAAAGGAAATAGCAGTTTTAAAAAATCTTATTATTAAATGCTTATATGATTCATAAATTTTATTTTTTAAAAGTTTTTTATTTAAATTCCAGTTAGTTAACATACAGTGTTATATTAGTTTCTGGTGTACAATATAGTGATTCAACACTTCCATACATCACCCGGTGCTCATCACAGCAAGTGCCCTCCTTAATCCCCATCACCTATTTAACCCATCCCACCATCCACCTCCCCTCTGGTATCCACCAGTTTGTTCTCTCTAGTTAAGAGTCTGTGTCTTGGTTTGTCTCCCTATTTTTTTCCCTTTGCTCTTTTGTTTTATTCCTTAAATTTCACATATGAGTGAAATCATATGGTATTTGTCTTTCTCTGACTTATTTTGCTTAGCATTATACTCTCTAACTCCATCCATGTCACTGCAAATAGCAAGATATCATTATTTTTTATGGCTGAGTAATATTCCATTATATTTATATGGAATATACATATATACCACATCTTCTTTATCCATTCATCAGTTGATGGGCATTTGGGCTGTTTCCAAAATTTGGCTATTGTAGATAATGTTGCTATAAACATCAGGGTGCATGTATCCTTTTGAATTGGTATTTTTATATTCTTTGGGTAAATACCTAGTAGCGCCATTTCTGGATCACAGGGTAGTTCTATTTTTAACTTTCTGAGAAAATGGATTAGAAGAAATATTGTTAAAATGTCTATACTACCCAAAACAATCTATACATTTAATGCAATCCCTATCAAAATACCAACAGTGTTTTTCACAGAGCTAGAACAAACAATCCTAAAATTTGTATGGGACCACAAAAGAGCCCAAATACCCAAAGAAATCTTGGAAAAAAAAAAAAAGCAAAGCTGGAGGCATCAAAATTCTGGACTTCAAGTTATATTACAAAGCTGTAGTCATCAAGATAGTATGGTACTGGCACAAAAATAGGCACATAGATCAATGGAACAGAACAGAAAACCCAAAAATTGACCCACAGCTATAGGGACAATTAATCTTTGACAAAACAGGAAAGAATATCCAATGAGAAAGAAAGACATTCTCCTCAACAAATGGCGTTGGGAAAATTGGACATCAACATGCAAAAGAATGAAACTGGACCACTTTCTTACACCATACACAAAAAGAAATTCGAAGTGGATGAAAGACCTAAATGTGAGACAGGAAACCATCAAAATCCTAGAGGAGAATGCAGGCAGTAAACTCTTTGAGATCAGCCATAGCATCTTCTTTCTAGATATGTCTCCCGAGGCACAGGAAACAAAAGCAAAAATAAACTATTGGGACTATGTCAGAATAAGAAGCTCCTGCACAGTGAAGAAAACAATCTACAACACTCAAAGACAACCTATGGAATGGGAGAAGATATCTGCAAATGACATATCTGATAAAGGATTAGTATCCAAAATATACAAGGAACTTACAAAACTCAACACCCCAAAAATGAATAATCCAATTTAAAAATGGACAGAAGACATGAATAGACATTTTTCCAAAGAAGACATACAGATGACTGACAGATACATGAAAAGATGCTCAACCTCATGACATCACTAATCATCAAGGAAATACAAATCAAAACTATGATGAGATATCACTTCACACCTTCTAGAATGGCTAAAATCAACAACACAAGAAACAACAGGTGTTGGTGAGGATGTGGAGTAAGTGGAACCCTCTTGCACTGTTGGTGATTCACACATTTTAAATAAAACTATGAACATGATTTTTCTGAATATCTCAGTGATGGGGATTTAAGTACCTCTATACTGGGTTGTGCACCTGGAAATAAATGTCTAGTTACCACCACTTTGTCCATCATCTATACTCAAGATAATCAGAAAGTAAAACAATTTCAAATAAGGCTAGGGAAATATAAACAGGTAGTGAGAAAATGAGCAGTCAATACAACAGAAAAAATAACACTTTCGTTAAAATTAAAGGATCATTTATAAAATGTCCAGGAATAGTAGGTAGAACAATGTGCCATAGCAAAAAACCAAAATGTACATTTCTGGAAGAAAAGAGAAAAAGGTAATTAACAGCTGATACTGTTTGAAATGTCAAAGAAAAGAAATCCCATGGAATGAAAATAATTATTTTACATTATTTCTTAAATAGATATTGGCATTGTATGTATTTATATAATGTATTTGATGTGCACACTTGGTTAGATTCTCTTTTGTGAAAAACCTAATGTAGCACATTAATTATTCTGGACACAAATGAATTATCACCCCCAGGTGGTAAGTCTGGGGAAGCAAGTATTCTTTTTCTTATTTATCAGATTTTATTACTATAATTAAGTTATTATGGAACTTTAATATAACTGTTTTAATTTCACTCCCATTACCAAGGAGCATATAGAACATCTTGTGTGCATGTGACAGCCAGATGGATAGTTTTAGCTAAATTTACCTTTGAGTGGAGTCATATAACAATATTGCCTGATTCTAAATATGAGCAATTATATTGCAGAAACTTCCTCATGTGTTGTGAGGGATCATGCGGGGGACGATGAAGGAAAGTGGAGACCTGGGCTGGAGCTGAGTTCAGAAACAGGCTGTTGAAATTTAGATAATCACTTGGGCTTAATCTCCTCATCCTTAACCTAAAATGAGTGCTGTTTAAGGAGGCTTCTAGTTTTAGAAACTACTCGATTAAAGTACTTTTTTTTCAACAGGTAAATACAATCTTAATATCCAGCTTGTACCAGGTGTTGGAAATATTTAACCTGGATTAAACACCTGACCTGTAAAATGTTAAGCTCCATCCTGACATGCTGATCAGATATGTACACATACTCACAAACACATGATACATATATATGCACACACATACATGTATATATGTACATATATAATATATAAAATCTACGACTCTAAAACAGTTGGATTAAAATGTCAAGCTTGAGGGTGCCTGGGTGGCTCAGTTGGTTGGGCGGCTGCCTTTGGCTCAGGTCATGATCCTGGAGTCTCGGGATCGAGTCCCGCATCAGGCTCCCTGCTCAGCGGGGAGTCTGCTTCTCCCTCTGACCCTCCCCCCTCTCATGTGCTTTCTCTCTCTCTCATTCTCTCTCTCAAATAAATAAATAAAATCTTTAAAAAAAATAAAAAAAATAAAATGTCAAGCTTGAAAACAAATACAATAGGTTTATTTGAAAAGGAAGTTCATAGGATAAACATGAATAGACTAAGATTAGGTTATGCTTCACACTGAAAAACTATGTACCCCTTTGTGCTTCTCATTTGACTTTCATAATGATATGATGTTATATATGTATACACTATGGTTATATTCCATATATCTCAGCATGGATCCTACTTCAAGTGTGTTTTCCTATCGTGAAACCATGTGTTAGGTAGAATTTCCATATAATCAGGCAATCTGGTCATTATGTTTCCACCACATGTAAATCCACTTGTACTCATGTAAGGCAGCTAATTACTAGAAATGAGAAGCATGCCAGTTGCATATTCTCAATATATTTGAGAAGGGTATTCTGGGTAATTTGCTTCCTGTGTATTTTACTCTGTAAATTGTGATAATTGTCAACATTTAAAATCTTTCTGAGAGTGAAATGTGGACTATATTTGAGACTCTTTAAGGTAAACAGAGTCCACTTCTACTAAATAAATGAATAATGTAATTAAAAATGTTTCACTCTCTATGTTTGTGTCAAATAAACACAGACATTAATTCAAGACAGTTTCATTAGACATGGCTTAAAAGAAAAAAGGACAAGGCTTTAGTTACATCTCAAAACCTGTATCTTTGTTAACAAATTTTAAAAAATTGAGGTACTTGGGTGGTTCAGTCAGTTAAGCATCTGCCTTTGGCTCAGGTCATGATCTCAGGGTCCTGGGATAGAGCCCCATGTCAGACTCCCTGCTCAGCAGGGAATCTGCTTCTCCCTTTCCCTCTACCTACCACTCCCCTTGCTTGTGTGTGCACTCTCTCTCTCAAACTCTCTCTCTCCCCTCTTTCTGTCAAATAGATAAATAAAATCTTTAAAATTTTTTTAAATAAATTTAAAAAATTAAAGGATATGCACAGAAATATTTAATAACACCCTCCTTTTTGCTTTAAGATTTGTTTTTCGCAATAAATAGCAACATGTCATGTAGCAATAAAGCAAATACAGAAGACAAAAGGAACATTTCTGTGCAGCACTTCAAGGCAATTTGGAAAGTCATAGGTTCATCATATAAATAATGGCTTCTGAGATTTGATCCTTAGAGTTTCATAAAAATAAATTGCTTTTCAATAGTTAGTGCTGAAGCATTCATTAAGAGAAAGAATTCTAGACATAAGAATTGAGTTCAGTATTACACAAAAATGTTTTTTTAAAGGTACATGGAATAGATGGCAAACATTTAACTTCCAGACTTAATTGGGAATAATCTTTGAAGAAGTTTTGAGGAAAAAGTTGCTATGCTTATGACTCTTAGATGGTGTTTTTGTGGCATAAAATACTCAATTCTCCATTTTTACCTTCCCTGATTATACCAACAATACCTGTAAAATTTCAAGCTACTTGACTTCAAGGAAAAGTGCTCTGCAACATCAGGATTAGATTCAAGGTGAAAGCAATACTTGTAAGTGACATAAATGCTAAAATGATCCATGTCTAATATTTAGTCACAAGACAAAAGGTGTTGATAAAAGAGAGTTTACTATATTCTTTAAAAGATGGTTTGTGTTTTTAGAATGAGAAGTACCTAACATGTTCCACGTAATAACTGTTTTAATGTGGTAGCTGAGCTCCAAATAGTTTGAGATCTTTTTTCTCCTTCCTAAACAGTGGTTGTGGTGGTGGGGGGCGGGGTGATATTGAAAATTGTCAATCAGTTACCAGCTAAACAGTAAGAAAGAGACCTTCACATATCCTACTGATGGACTGACTGCAAAATTTATCATTTATCATTGCACTCTGGAGTAATGCAAAATTCCCCATAATGGGCTATCTGTAACTAGACTGACCTCGCCAGGGTACTGCAAGAAATTCTTTATCACACTTCGAAGGATACCAGAGTGCCGTGTATTCTGAACTTGGACATTAAAAAGAGGTAAATACACTTACATTACCCCTTTGATCTGACAGTACTTTAAAAACTAGAATATAACTTTACTACTTTTCTACAGAGATCCAACCAGACACTCACAAAGCATTGGTTTTTACCCAATGCCACTGTCAGCCTTCAGTGAATTAAGTATTGAGCCTGAATCTTTGGTTTTTAGTTCCTAGTTGTAACTAAAAGATGTGCAATCACTCTCCCCCTGGCATTGCCATCTTCCTCTTGTTGCATTGCCTTGTTTTCCTTGTAACAGATTCTGTGTGATTGGAAATGAAAAGCAAAAAGCAAAGTGAAATGGAAGAAAATAGGGCAGCATAAACTTTATTTATTTTGTTGCCTTTTTAGAAAAATCACAGATCAATCCACTGGGACACCCAAGAGTTAGAAATTTCACTTCAAAGTACTGAATAAATGTTATCTCATTATTTTGTCCCTCACATTTGAAGGTATTTGGTATAAAAGATGACATATGAAAATAAATTGAATTCGATTTATCATTCTAGCTATGTTGCTGATTGTCCTGGTAAGAAAACTGATGTTTTACACATGATTAAAATGTTTTCCATCTTGGCCTATGATCTTGGCATTTCCCTTTAGGAAATGGAAGAGTCCTTGTATATACTGGCAAATCCTTTACATTTTCGAAGCTGTTTTTTGAAGCATTTTAAGTTCATTACATTAGATTAACTAGAGGACATGGTGTGGTAAGATCTAGTTCTACAGCTTCAACTTTATGTGGTCTGGTCTATTTAACTTTTATTTCACACTTCACACAATATGATTTCACTTCCTCCTTTGGATAGTCCTATGAATCTCCTGGCTCTGGTTTCAAGACATGCAAGAATTTTTACCTCAGGGGAAGGAGTATAAAATAGAACCTAAAGTGGGGGCTGAAAAATGGAGTGGTAAAAATGAATATAGAGTTAAGCTACTAATCACACTTCAGAACTGATTACCATTAGAAGAAGGGAAACTTCCCAACATTCTAAATTCAACCAGAAATCTGTGTTTTAACTTCCTGGTGAGAAAACTGTGGGTAATAATTATAAATGACAAAGAGGCAGGGCACTTATCAAGAAAAGTCACTTACGGGCGCCTGGGTGGCTCAGTTGGTTAAGCGACTGCCTTTGGCTCAGGTCATGATCCTGGAGTCCCTGGATCGAGTCCCGCATCGGGCTCCCTGCTCGGCAGGGAGTCTGCTTCTCCCTCTGACCCTCCCCCCTCTCATGTGCTTGCTCTCTCATTCTCTCTCTCTCAAATAAATAAATAAATAAATCTTTAAAAAAAAAAAAAAAGAAAGTCACTTACTTTTTTCAACTGAATGCTGTGCTTTGTTTTACATGACACAATTTAATAGGCCCTATGCATAGAAAGTATACATCTCAGCAAATAGCTCAAGACTAACAATGTACATTAAAAACAAAAACATGTGATAGTAATAAGCAAAATGTATTAAGTATATCCTAAATGTGTCAGGCCGAGTCAGTTTGCTACTGTCAGCATTGAGATAAGGAACCAGGTATTTGGATTGAACTGTAGGAAGTCTCTAGGCAGGATCAATGTCAGTGAGGTGCAAGATAATGCAATTTTCTTTTCCCCGGGGATATGTGTTTAGGATGGGGTAGGATGTGAAAAAACAACTAGAGACAGTAGACAAAAGACCGGGCAAGGATTAACATTTTTATCAGAATTGCAACTAAATAGAAAGATGTTATTGCAACATTCCAGCCCAAGTAAATCAAGAAACTAAAACAAAATAGAGTACCAAAGATTTGTGGAAATATTTTTTGGGGTGAGATGGGCCAAAGGGTAAGTGAATGCCCAGGACCCTACTTCGGAATATCATGTGTGGACTTGAAAAAAACAAGACTACGTGAGCATTCATAGACCCATGCAACCATAGCTCCTTTCCCATTTCGGGGCTTCACAGTGATGTATTCACTACCTGAGTGAGGCTGAGTCTCCAAATGGAATTTTTCAGTAAGTGCAGCTCCTCACATATGAGGAACTTATTAATGGGCAGATGCTGTTCAAAAGTATTCAGTTCTTTAGGAATATAACTGTTTATAAGAAATTTATCACTCACAAATCTGTGATTTCACAGTCTGTTTTATGGAGATTGCACACCGGTGGCCCATTGGCCAAATTCAATCTGTGGAACTGCTTTATTTAGACTTCACAGTGCTTTAAACCATTTTGAAATAATTCCCATTTTTAAAATCAGAGTGTTTTCACATAAATATATGGATGCCAGGCCCTTTGTGAGAAATTGGTGATGGTGTACTCACATTTCTACATGATAAGAATCAATATCATTAAAGCCCGTGCTCTCTAGTTACTCATAAGCCCCATCGTTTTTATGCCTATTCTGTTTCACATGTTTGTGTTAATTTACCTACCAGCCACTTGGGCCTTTGGATTAACTCTACACTTAACCAATTTTAGCTTCCCACTTCTTTTAAAAATATTATTTGGCTTTATTAAACTAGAAATATCATCTGTTCATTTACTTGGGTCTTTGAATTATAAGTTTGTCTATTAGAGAAAGAATCCACCTCGTGGACTACATGTGCACAAAGTGGTAGAGCATCATGCTAGCTAATTGCTTGGGTTTGAGTTCCACATCCCTTGCTACACTGGCAAGTTTCTTAACTACATTAAATCTCAACTGCTTCTCCTATGAAATGGGGAAATTAGTATCATAGTATAGTATTGTATAATACATATACTTGTGTATATATACATCCATATATGCATATAGATATTTAAGGAGTATTTTATAATATGTCATATGATGGGATATTACGGATTATTATAATCTGGTACAGCATAACAGTAATAACATTAATACCTGATGTGTACTGAGTACTTTTCTAAATGCCGAGCTCTACTCTAAGTGCCTTGTATTTGCACCTTATCTATTCATGATAGCAACCTTGTGAGTTTGGTAGCATTATTGTTGTTGCCTGCATTTACAGATGAGGATTTAAAGTCACCACTCTGACTCTGGAGACTATATTAATGCTTTCAAGGAATTTAACAAGGTTCCTGACACGGTAAGCACTGATACTCTGATGGATACAGCCTAAGTTATTTGATTTCTTTTACATTCAGTTAATTACACTAAACATGGGTATAATGCCAAAATTCCTGGACAAGTCACTAACAGAAGAAATGGCCTACTTTCACATAACTAGAAGGGAAGCACATCATATTAGACCTGTATCTGTGTCAAGATTAGGGAAGCCAGTTAACTGAGAGAGGTATTAAATTGCTTATTCAACTAACAGTATTGTTAGCCACTGTGATATTTATTTCCATAGTAGTCTGAGATTTAAGCTATGTCTACATGACAAATCTAAACCAATTTTTTTTTAAACAGAAGTAATAGGGATGAACCTGGGATCAATAAAGCAGTGATCTGAAAATTGTTCACTTTTAGAACTGACAAAATCCAGGGACTCAAGCCTTCATTGCCCCAAAGGGCAAACAGTCAGCCCAGCTTCACAGGTTGCTGCCCTCTCTTTGATAGACGCAATTGGCATCTGGCTCAAGTAGAATAGGAAGTGCTCTGCAAACCCAGAAGAGATGATTTCTTGGAAAGGGAATCACACATGAATGCTCGTTACTCAGATGGAGGTAGAATTGCCACTAATTAATTGATTTTCTATATATCAAAACATCCACTCCAAGAGCCCTTCATCTCCTGAAAATGCTAGTTTGAACACTGGTTAAATGGAGGTCCTGGAAAACCCTTAACAAAAACATTTGGTTGAGTATCTCCATATGAATGCCATGTGAAAACCCTATATTGTAACTTCTTATTAAGCTAATTATGGTAATAATGATGATGCTAGAGGCAGAGCACTTAATCTAGGAAAAGAAGAGTCAGCGGACACTATCCTTTTCCCCCAGCTAAGTCCTGAGTTCTCCTCATTACCTTACACTGTTTGCCACTATTTTATGAACCCCTACTCATAAGAAGTAAACAAGCAAGCCCACGAGGCAAGATCATACACTACCCCCCCACACAAAAAGAGTCATAAGAATAATCATAAAATTTTGAGGACATATTAAGTGCTAGGTATCATGATTAAGTGTGCTTCACACTCTTTAAATGTGGTAGTCATTTAAACCATCCTATAAACTATATGTTATTTTCATCTTCATTTTATGGATGCAGAAACTCAGATCTAAAAAGGTAAATAACCCCCCTTAGATGGGGCAGCTGTTACATGGCAATATCCAAATGCTTGCAGTCTGACTCCAGACCACAACCTCTCCATCACTTCTCACACTGGTATAAATGGTTTTGTTACATGATTTCATTTAAGCATCACAAAAATCATATTTAGAAGGTTGTTAAGAAGTCCAGAGTGGTTAAGTAGCTTGCTTGTCCATTAGAAGTAGACCATCCAAAGCCCTGATTGTCTACATAAACCCCAATCCTCATTTCTTGACACCACATTTCATAGTAACTATAGAAAACTTCTAAATCGATCCATGACGCCGTTCAAATTCTACCATAGGCAATAACGTTCATTTCCTCACAAATGGATACACTATTGAGAGCAGGAAGCATGCATTCTGTATGAAAAAGCTCAAGGCCAAGGCTGATGTCAAATGGGCCTTCAAGACATCAGAAGGGCTTCTGGGGCACCTGGGTGGCTCAGTTGGTTAAGCGTCTGCCTTTGGCTCAGGTCATGATCCCAGAGGCCCAGGGATGGAACCCTGCATCGGGCTCCCTGCTCAGCGGGGAGTTTGCTTCTCCCTCTCCCTCTCCCTCTGCTACCCGCCCTGCTGGTGCTCTCTCTCTCTCTCTCTCTCTCTCAAATAAATAAACTCTTTTTAAATTAAATTAAATTAAATTTATTTATTTATTTGACAGAGAGAGACACAGCAAGAGAGGGAACACAAGCAGCAGGAGTGGGAGAGGGAGAAGCAGGCTTCCCGCTGAGCAAGGAGCCTGATGTGGGGCTGGATCCCAGGACCCTGGGATCATGACCTGAGCCGAAGGCAGACGCTTAACGACTCAGCTACCCAGGCGCCCCTCAAATAAATAAACTCTTTAAAAAAAAAAAAAAGACATTGGAAGGGCTTGTGTGTTCTGAAAGGAGGGTGCTTGGTATGCCCTGTGGTAAGCCCAGAATGCATAAAACCTGTGCCTCAGGAAAGAACATAACACGTTCTGGAGCCAGTGATAATTGAAGGCTGCACCTTTATACTTTTCCCCGAGAGCTGTTTTGCACAATTTGGCAAGGTATCCTGTTCTTAGATTTTTAACATCTAAGTGTGCTTTAAAACTGTCCCTTGTGTTCTGAGGCACAGTTCTGGAATTGAGTCTGAGTAGAAACAAAAGTCCAGGTTAGAACTGCCACTAAATGTGGTACTCATAGCCCAGAGTGTTGAGAATTTTTCTTTTTTTTTTTTTTTAAAGATTTTATTTATTTATTTGAGAGAGAGAGAATGAGAGAGAGCACATGAGAGGGGGGAGGGGCAGAGGGAGAAGCAGACTCCCCGCCGAGCAGGGAGCCCCATGCGGGACTCGATCCTGGGACTCCAGGATCATGACCTGAGCCGAAGGCAGTCGCTTAACCAACTGAGCCACCCAGGCGCCCACCCGTGTTGAGAATTTTTCAATAAGGTGGTTGTTTTTTGAACATCGAACATTATTCTTAACATGCTTAATTTGTGAAGAGCCACATGCCTCAGAACACTTTTATTCAAAGGGGATGCTTAGGCAGTTCTCCTCCATGATGTAGTTAGGGACTGTATTAGTAGTCCTTCTAAAATACAGTTTTCTACATCTGTCTTGATTGAACTCCATCACCATTAAATAAGACTATTCTTTTAAAATGCCAAGAGCCAGTTTAAAATGCAATTTACCTATAGCCTTTCTATTACAATCCAAAATAGTTTGCTGTGACTGCAAAATCATAGATGAAATAATGGATCAATTCACCCTCCCTTTTGTTTTTTTTCTTTTTGTCTTGTTTGTTGTCAAAATTTAAATCATGGTTTGTAATTTAATTCTGTGATTCTAGAAAGCATGATGATCTGATGCTATTCATTTGCTTTTAAATAAAATCATACTGATGAATATGTACTGGGAATTAGTTATTTTCCAACTTTATGCAGCTCTTGTAGAACTCAATTGCTAACAATTAAGCAAGAAATACTTACTAACAAGAAGAGTTTAAAGAGATATAGCAAATTCTAGAGAAAATGGCAAGGAGGGCCATCTAGCTCAACTAAGAAGTAGATCATCTGATACGATGATTTGTATATGGAGGTAAAAGAAATAAAATATCCTAATGAGGCACATACCATCTGAGTTGAACAACACACCCTAACTGTATGCCTCCTTTAATCCCGGCACCGGGCTAGGGACTGGAATTACAAAAGTGAGTGCTATGCCTACTGCCTGGGAGACGCTTTTGGTTTGGGTCTTTTGAATCGCATTTGTTCCTACTAGTAAAGATCTGCAAAACTCACTTTCATTTACCAGCTTTATTGTTTGATGGAAAAAGAAAACTTGGCACCTGATTCTGCTCCGCCTGAGTTCCAACTGGAGTTCCTCCTAGCTTTCTAAATTACTTGGCACTGAGCAAGGCTCTTCTGCCAAAAAGTGAATGACTCAATATTTGAAACCAGCGCATCAGCAAAATCCAGACTGAACCTTGAAATCACTTTGATTCAGATAAAATGAGTCACCTGTACCTGGAAGGAAATTACTTATTACAAAAAATAATAGACTGGAAAATGGGAAAAAAAGAGAGAAGGGGCTCTAAGTAGCTTTAGTAGCAGAATTTTCATTGTAGATGTTGATGTGTTCTAGAAGATGACTTATATAGGCTCAATATATTTTAGAATAAATGATATCAGTTGAAGCTTTGGGAAAAATATGAATATATAGTCACATTTATATAAGTATATATATTAATATATATGGATATGAAATATATACACATGTATATGTATACATTTATATATATGTGTGTGTATATATATACACACACACACAGAGACAGAGAGAGAGATACATTCATATTTTCCCCAAGGCTCCTACTAATATTTATTCTTAAACAAAGAATTAAATTCTTAAATTCTTATAGGACATACATAGTGGGATCTATTTATCAGTCTATCTACCTACCTACTTATTTCCTAATATGTATGTCCCATACTATACCTAGATTAATTTAAGCCTACTAACTTTTTGTGTTTTTTTGAGCTTACTGGCATTTTAAACAAGAAGTGAGAATGGGGAAAACTACTACTCTTTTAACTAATTAGTTACTTAATCAATCCATCTATTCATCTGTTCACCATTCATTCATCCATTCAGTTCAATATACTTTTATTGAAAGCGTACAATACATCAATAATCTGGGAGTGTTGAGGATAAGTAAACATAAAAAACAGTACTCTTTTCATGGAAGACACAAACTAGTAGCTGAGAATGATTTGTAAATAATAATTTGCAATACAGATACGTCTATAGATCTGTATTCGTTAGGTTTATGGCATGTCAAGCAGGAAAATAAAATTGTCTGTTGTCTTGCGGCATGGGGCCTATCTGAGACCCTTGCTATATCAGCACTCAGTGTCTGCATACAAAACCCACACATATACACTCCCAGACACACCAGATTCAGAACCATCTTTAAATTACCAACCAGCCGGGATGCCTGGCTGGCTCAGTCTGTTAAGCGTCTGCCTTCGGCTCGGGTCATGATCCTAAGCTCCTGGGATGGAGCCCTGCATCGGGCTCCCTGCTCAGCAGGGAGTCTGCTTCTCCCTCTCCCTCTACCTGCAGCTCCCCCTGCTTGTGCTCTCTCTCTCTCTCTGTGTCAAATAAATAAAGAAAATCTTTAAAAAAAAATAATAAATTACCAACCAGTTACAGCAAGACAATAAAGAATTGTTACTTCTCATTCTCATGGATTGAGGTATGTAGCATGATATATATGATATATAAGATATAAATGTGATATGATATATAATACAATCTCAAAAAAAGTAATACATATCTGAGGAACACATAGGCTTGCTTGAGGCTGTAAATTACTTCCCATGAAACTATTAAGAAACTTTTCAGTATAGTTACTAAATAGTATTATGAATTTGTTTATATACCATATACGGAAGCTAGCTTCCTAAATTATTTCCTCTATTCCTTTTTAAAAATTGTATATATACAATTAATAAAATGTGATTCCAAAGGTATTAAATTCAATATTGTGTAGAATTTTACTATAAAATAAACAAGGGCATAGAGGGCAGTCTATGACTGTTGAGTAATTTATTAATGAGAACTGTACAAACGAATTGGATCTTGTGGACCACATTTCATGGCTTAAAGACAATAGTTCTGAGGTCTCTGGGGTTTTTAAATCACGTTTTTCATTGTTATGTTTACATTTACATACAGTAAAATAGATTTTTTTTGTACAGTTCAATTTTTTTATGTCGAGTTTTAGCACATGTATAAATTCATGTAGTTACCATCACAATCAGGATACAGGCAGTTTGCTCATTTCCTGAAAATTCCTTCACGCTATCTTTTGCAGTCAAACCTTCCTCCACTTATAACTCCTGGTAACCACTGACCTGTTCTCAATCACTACAATTTTGTCTTTTCCAGAATGCCGAGCCAGTCTGGAACATCATCATTTCTTGCTGGGAACATTCTTCCAACCTTTAGCCATACTTTTATTTCCACCCCCATCTACTTCTGTCCATTTTCCATAGTTAGTCAGACTGCTGTTAAGTCATAATTATGATCATATCATGTCATTACTTGAAGGATCCAAAGCTTTGCCCTGTACTTAGAATAAAATCATTATTTTCCCCATAAGTATTAGGTAGAGTGTTGCAAATGGTTCTAACAAATGAACTTTAAGGTACACAATAGCCCAAAGATAGGACCATTTTATTTCCTGCCCAGGTAATGTCTAAAACATTTGTTTTCTGGGGCGCCTGGGTGGCTCAGTCGTTAAGCGTCTGCCTTCGGCTCAGGTCATGATCCCAGAGTCCTGGGATCGAGCCCCGCATCGGGCTCCCTGCTCAGCGGGAAGCCTGCTTCTCCCTCTCCCACTCCCCCTGCTTGTGTTCCCTCTCTCGCTGTGTCTCTCTCTGTCAAATAAATAAAATCTTAAAAAAAATAAAACATTTGTTTTCTAATGGAAAGGGAACTGTCCTGCAAGTGTCTGTTCAGGAATCCAGGGTCCTCAGTGTTGAATTCTGCCATCGTCTCTGTGCAATACCCAAGTTTGACATGATTATCTTCATCAGTCATGTAGATTGGGAAACAAGCAATAGCTCCTCTCTTCCTTCAAATGAACCACACTGCCTATCTGGTTAGTTAGCTTTTTGTTTCATCCTTGAGATAAGGGGATTAGTGTTCTATAGACAGAGACACTTTCCGTGATGACCCTAACATTGCCTCAGCCACATTGCCCATACTTCTGGTCCTTACTGCATCTCTTTACTTGTTTCTTTTTTTTTTTTTTTTTTTTTTTTTTAATTTTTTTTATTGTTATGTTAATCCCCATACATTACATCATTAGTTTTAGATATAGTGTTCCATGATTCATTGTTTGTGCATAGCACCCAGTGCTCCATGCAGAACGTGCCCTCCTCAATACCCATCACCAGGCTAACCCATCCTCCCAACCCCCTCCCCTCTAGAACCCTCAGTTTGTTTTTCAGAGTCCATCGTCTCTCATGGTTCTTCTCCCCCTCCGATTTCCCCCCCTTCATTCTTCCCCTCCTGCTACATTCTTCTTCTTTTTTTCTTTCTTAACATATATTGCATTATTTGTTTCAGAGGTACAGATCTGAGATTCAACAGTCCTGCACAATTCACAGCGCTTACCAGAACACATACCCTCCCCAGTGTCCATCACCCAGTCACCCCATCCCTCCCACCCCACCCCCCACTCCAGCAACCCTCAGTTTGTTTCCTGAGATTAAGAATTCCTCATATCAGTGAGGTCATATGATACATGTCTTTCTCTGTTTGACTTATTTCGCTCAGCATAATACCCTCCAGTTCCATCCACGTCGTTGCAAATGGCAAGACATAATACCTGAACTAGACTGTATGTGCCTCTCCTTGATTTCTATCTCTTTGCTTGTTAGAATGTAATATACAAAGCAGGGAATGTGTCTTTCTTGCTCCCTATTGAATCTTGAAAGTCCAGTACAGTATCTGACACAGAAGAAGCCCCAAATAAGTACACTTTAACAACTGGCTGTTGGAAAACCAACAATGTCCTTCTTCTTACTATCAGGTCCTTTGCTTTGTGTCTGTAAGTACTTTGTTCTAGGGGCATAATCCTTCACTCTACTGTGTCGTATGTATAACAAGCGGAATTACTAAGTGTGGACTGAAAAAAAAATCAACACATAACCATTATTTTGAATACAAATTGCTTTGAGCTGAATCTTGCTCTCAAGCTTATATTGATTTAATAAACAGTAATCACGCAAATGGTGGGGGAGAGGAAAATAATATAATGCAAGTGCTCCAAGCCCTGAGGCAAGAATGTGTTTTGTAATCTTTTTGTAATCTTTAGGGTCTACGGTAAAATTATGTATAACGAACAAGCCAATATCAGAGAGGAAGAAAATATTCTAAAACACTAAACTAAAGCAAAAGGAGAGAAACATAAACAAAGAACACATGTTGAAAACTAACAGTAAGATGGTAAATTGAATCACAAAAGAAATCACAATAGTATGACAGGCAATCTGACTAAATACTCCAGTTCAAAGAGACAACTAGCTACAACCACAACAATATGCTGTGTATCTGAAGAATATCTTAAATAAATAGATACAAAAATAATGGAGAAAAGTTAGATCACATAAACAATAGCCAAAAAAGAAAGCCTATGTATCTAAGTAATAAAGTCGATATCGGTACAAAAAAAAAAAAAAAAAATACAGTAAGAAAAAAAATGTTTCCTAATGTTAAATGTTTGAATTCACGAAGAATATAAATAACATAAACTGAACATGTAACACGTAACAGAACTGCAAGGAAAACCATACAAATACAAGATAATCTGGGAAATTTTTCATATACCTTTCTCAGCACTTGATAAAACAAACAAACTAAAATCTTACAGAGATTTGATCAAAACAACCTTGATCTAAATGACATATACACACAACAATTGGCAACAGCAATTGAAACAGTTGCTTCAAGTACACAAACAACACTCCTAAAACTGTCCATATGTTAGGTCATAAACCAAGGTACAACAAATTCTAAAGGCCTGACACCACATAATGTAGTTACTCGATCAGAGCAGAATTAAGCTATAAACAAGCAGCAGAAAGGCTCTAGAGAAGCCCCCATATGTTTGGGAATTAAATACACATTTAAGCATTGCTTTGATTTTCCCTGGAGAGTTTATAGTCTCAGCTGGCCTAATCATTACTTTAACATATTCGACTAGGTTTGAAGATCATCAGCATAGAAGAAACAGACTATAGGATCATGGCTAATAGTATGCTAAATACTTAGATTTAGTCAATTAAAAAAAATCAGCTAACCAAAAACTTGGTTAATGTAGGCAATCTGTTTTAGCATCTACCTATCTATCTACCTATCTATCTATCTATCATCTATCTATTATTTATGTATGTATGTATGTATTTATTTATCACAAAAATTGAATTGGATAATGCTTATCAAACACTTAGATCAGTTTCTGGCACATATTAACTACTGTATATACTTAAGCTCTTACTATCATTCTTTTTTTTAAGATTTTATTTATTTGTCAGAGAGAGAGAGCACAAGCAGGGGGAGTGACAGGCAGAGGGAGAAGCAGGCTCCCCACTGAGCAAGGAGCCCAATGTGGGGCTAGACCCCAGGACCCTGGGATCATGACCTAGCTGAAGGTAGATGCTTAACCAACTGAGCCACCCTGGTGTCCCTCTTACTATCATTCTTGTTGTATTATCATCATTATCATTAGTTTGTCTTCTGGGGAAAAAATAAGGTCACAATTCTGTTAAGCCTGTAATCAACTGACTCAAGCCCACATATTATCTGTCACCAGAAGAATCTCTTCTCCATGGATGTCACTTTCCTTATAATAATCCAAGCATTTCTCAGGGTGCTTTCTTTTTTCCAAAGGGTTAGTCTATTTGTTCCTGTCTTGACCTTGGACCCTTTTCTCATCCACTTAACTCTTAATGATGCAAGGGAGGATAAGCTCCCTGTATTCCTTTGTTATTATATTAATGGGTATTTCAGATAAAAAAATATTACATCTGTTTACAGCCCTAGCGCTTTCACAGGAGGGCTGTCACTGCAAATTCTGTCATTTACTGAATAGAACTGGGACCACTTGATTACCTGATTTGCTGTAGGAGTTGACCTAGTAGTCTCATTTCTTTCTACCCAAAAGTTATCTTGCTGCCCTTCCCTAACACTACATCCTGACTCAATTTACTGTCTTTCAAACCAACAACGAAGAGATTAATATCTTGGTCTTCTTAGCCTGAATACTGAAAGGATGCTTATGTAGTTTTCCTGACCTACTGACCATTCTTTTAAAAAAACATGTGGTCAGGCCCCTTAATCAGAATTTTCAGACACGTGGAAATCCATAATAATAACATAAGACTATCTTTTAGAATAATTGTTTCCTAGTAAGATTACCTGCTTTCTACTCATTAACTAAACTGCTGTAAGAGTTATTACTGTATAGATCTAAGTATATATTCTACTCTCCTTTTTAACAAACCTGGGTCTGCCTGCTACTTCAACCAAATAAAGTCCAGATTTCTTTTTTTTAAAGATTTTATTTATTTATTTGACAGAGAGATAGAGAGAGAGCACAAGTAGGCAGAGTGGCAGGCAGAGGGAGAAGCAGCTCTCTGCTGAGCAGGGAGCTGGACGCAGGGCTCAATCCCAGGACCCCAGGATCATGACCTGAGCCTAAGGCAGCACTTAACCAACTGAGCCACCCAGGCACCCCAAGTCCAGATTTCTTAAGTGGCAAAGTCTTTGACAGTATTTTAACTCCTATTACCACCTGCCAAAAAGTCTTCATTCTATCTGCCAGAAACATCTATTAATTTTTAAATAAGTAACAAAATTTCACATGTCAATTCATTGAAACGTGGTTTCTCCCTACTTAAAGTATCCTTCCTTCTTCTATTTGCTTAAGGAATTGTGATAATCTATCTCAAATGTAATCTTTCTTATATAACTTTTGTTGACTCAATCTTTATACTCTCATTGAAACAGAAACATAAATTACAACAATTTTATGTTGAACTGCCATTATTTATGTGTACGTGATTCCAGATCAACAATTTAAGCCAGGTAACCTGTGTAAACTCAATCTTGTTTAAGTATGTTTGTCTGCCTCCCAAAACTTGATTTGCATAAGTCATCATTTGCTTTTATTGGAGGACCTAGGATGAGATGCACTGGGTGATGGCTGTTCTCCAGGATTATGAATTAAGAAGTCAGAAAACATGGCTAACTCTTAATCTCCAGGCAGAGCTCATGTAAAAGAAGGTATCCATCCCAAAGCAAGTACATGGAAATTCAGGTTACAAATAAGAAAGTGGAATCATTCAAATGATCTCTTGATTTATGTCTCCAGGGAATCTGTGCCAAATTATTAAAGATAGGAGCAATATAATGAACTGAATAAATGGGCAAAGTATAAAGCACTGTAGGAAACTTACAGTGTGAGTCTGCCCACTTGCCAGTCTAATAATAAAGTTTAACATAATTGGGAGGAAGGTATGTATTTCTCACTAAAACTCGGCAATGAGAGGAGATTGCTTACAGCAATGTCAACACGTGTACCACTGAGAGGGAATGACAGCAGCAGAAATTGTTGCAAGAGAATGGATGCTAGTACAAAAAGGAGGTAACACGTGGCCAGGAAGCACTAGCACTAAAACTGGAGAATCATCACATAAAGTCAGAGGAAACACATTTATGATTCACAGGGACTTATGTGAGCTACTTCTTAAATGAGAATAAATGATATGATGGTGGATCAAAGATATGAGAACTCTATGTCCCAGGTTTCACTGTTGTTCCATATGACATCAAGTTTAGCAAGTGCTCTGGATTTTTCATTTTTTTAAATTGAGCACTATTGTTATTAATTGCATTAAAATAAACTGAGATGTAATTGGTGAAAGTCCACTTTGAACTTTCAGTTTCTGCTATAGTCTTATATATTACCATGTGAAATACATGTGCAATGAAAACAGTTTTTAATTTCACATGTGGTGAAATCTGAAAGAGAACAAATGATAATTTTAACCATATACAAGGTACTTCACACCTTTCTTTTAAGGATAGTATGCAAGACACCCTCTGATACAGCAAAATGTGCTCAGAAACACCTGGCTAGGAAAAGCTAACTCATTTCCATATTGAATGCTGGTAAAGAAGTATTTAATGCTGCTTTTACCACCTGTTTACTGACAGTTGTTCCAAGGCACATGCCATGGTGGCCTGAAATGCATGGAGCCACTAGGCCATCATTTAAGAGTTAGTGGGAAACATGAGCAAATATATGCTAGGAAAGAGAGACTGAGCAGACCATATGTAAGACACATTAGTTAATGAACATTTTTGCTGTGTGGTTTTGGCATGTCTAATGTATATCTATAACATTACAATGTAAATTTACAATGATGCAAATCTATAACACTACAATGTAAATTTATAAAGTAAACTTCATACTCATATTTTAGTTTTAAATTATTTTTGATTTTGTAAGAAATTCAGTTGAATACTATAGTCTCTTTTTTTAATAAAAAATTAGGTACCAGATTTTTAATTTAATAATGTATACAATGATGAACTCACAATATGTACAAAATATTTGTTAATATTTACCATTTTCCATGGGGCCCATGCGATATCAATCATAGGGCATGGAAAGCAAAAGAAACAAATCTGCTAAAGAAGCATGGGCACACAACAGACACATGAAAAAGTGCTCAACATGGCTCGGCATCAGGGAAATCCAAATCAAAACCTCAGTGAGATACTACCTCACACCAGTCAGAATGGCTAAAATTAACAAGTCAGGAATGACAAATGTTGGCAGGGATGCGGAGAAAGGGGAACCCTCCTACACTGTTGTTGGGAATGCAAGCTGGTGCAGCCACTCTGGAAAACAGTCTGGAGGTTCTTCAGAAAGTTGAAAATAGAGCTACCATACGATCCAGCAATTGCACTACTGGGTATATATCCCAAAGATACAAATGTAGGGATCCGAAGGGGTACGTGCACCCTGATGTTTATAGCAGCAATGTCCATAATAGCCAAACTGTGGAAAGAGCCAAGATGTCCATCGACAGATGAATGGATAAAGAAGAAGTGGTATATATATACAATGGAATATTATGCAGCCATCAAAAGGAATGAAATCTTGCCATTTGCAATGATGTGGATGGAACTGGAGGGTATTATGCTAAATAAAATAAGTCAATCAGAGAAAGACATGTATCATATGACCTCACTGGTATGAGGAATTCTTAATCTCAGGAAACAAACTGAGGGTTGCTGGAGTGGTGAGGGGTGGGAGGGATGGGGTGGCTGGGTGATAGACACTGGGGAGGGTATGTGCTATGGTGAGTGCTGTGAATTGTGTAAGACTGTTGAATCACAGACCTGTACCTCCGAAACAAATAATACATTGTATCTTAAAAAAAAAGAAGATAGTAGGAAGGGAAAAATGAAGGGGGTGGGAATCGGAGGGGGAGACAAACCATGAGAAACTATGGACTCTGAGAAACAAACGGAGGGTTCTAGAGGGGAGGGGGGTGGGGGGATGGGTTAGCCTGGTGATGGGTATTAAAGAGGCCACGTATTGAATGGAGCACTCGGTGTTAGATGCAAACAATGAATCATGGAACAATACATCAAAAACTAATGATGTAATGTATGGTGATTAACATAACATAATAATAAAAAAAACAAAACTAATGATGTACTGTATGGTGATTAACATAACATAATAAAATAAAATTAAAAAGAAAAAGAAGCATGGGCACATACTTCAAATGTCCTTAGTTACCTAAAGAATTGTATCAGAAGACAATGTTTTAACATTTGTAGTTGCTAAAAATACATTTATGTATCACCCTCTTAGACATGACTTTAGATTAAACAACTATCCTAAATCAATTTCACTTACTTATTTTTTTCTTAAACTGGTAAATGATGCCAATTTTTATCAACAACAGAGGTGCTTTAAATAGAAAATTAGTTAATTGCAACAATGGTTCAATTTTTTTATCCAATTCAATTTTTTCACCCAGAATAAATTTCTAGAACATTTATTTTCTTGAAACTGAAGCATGAGACATTACTGTGAATATGATAAAATCTTTAATCTTTGTGTTTGCAGTGATAATATGGATGTAAATCTTAGTATAGCATAGTATCATGGTTAAAAAATGTTTTTAAATTAATAAATTGGAATAGGTTGTGGTGCAAACTTAATTCATTAATGTTCAAATAAACTAAAGCATTTTTCCAATTGAAATAGAAGTATAATCTGTGCTTATTAAAAACACAAATGCATATTTATACATAGATAATCACACAGAGTTAGAATAGCTGAACCACACAATTTTGCATTGAAATGATATTGAATAAAAGAAGCCAAAAAATTCTCAGCATGACAAATATGAATGTGGTTTCTCTTTTTCCCACATAATTAATTAGATTTTTGACATATTTTAGCCTGACCCTTTGAATAACTGCTTTGTTAATCAAATGATCTCAGATATTTTTGTAAATTAGATTTTTAAGTTTTGGTAGTATTTGGCTCAAGATCAGCAGACATTTACAAAGTATTCAGTAAATGAAATTTCTTTTAAAAAATCAGCTATTGAAAATTTTAGCCAATTCCAATTACTGAAAACAAAGTTTCATCAGAGCAATAAATTGAAATTTATCAGGACAAATATAAGGGATACGTACTGGGCTTGTATGATTCGGTAATTTCACTACTGGGTATTTACCCAAAGAATATGAAAACACGAATTTGAAAAGATATATACACTCCTATGTTTATTGCAGCATTATTTACAATAGCCAAAATTTGGAATCAACCCAGCTGTGCATCCATAGATGAATGGATAAAGAAGACACACACACACACATATATATCCTTTATATATATAAGGAATATTAGCCATAAAGAAGAATTAAATCTTCCCATTTACAACAACATGGATGGATCTAGAGGGTATAATACAAAGTGAAATAAATCAGTTAAAGAAAGACAATACCATATACATTCATTCACATGTGGAATTTAAGAAACAACACAAATGAACAAAGAAAAAAAGAGACAAACAAAAAAAAGCCAAACTCTTAAATATAGAGAACAAGCTGATGGCTACCAGAGGGGAGTTGGGTGGAGGCATGGGTGAAACAGGTGATGGGGATTAAGAGTACACTTACCATGATGAGTACTGAATAATGTATAGAGTTGTTGAACCATTATATTGTATACCTGAAACTAATATAACACTGTATGTTAATTATACTTGAATAAAAAGAAAATAGAAAAAGAGATTAAATGGTATAAAAGTTTAAATTTAAATAGCTATATTTATAGAAATAAATTTTTGATTCTTTTGATTCTTTCAGGGAGCTACTGTTTTTATTTGGATAAAGTTATTGTTCATTTAAAATGAACTAGGTCTATGATATATCATAGCATTTCATATTTGTGAAAGAGCCAACATATCAGATATAGAGACAGTTTATTTAATAGATTATTTGTGTAAAAATACTTATTGAAGAAATACATTGGAAGGGATGCAAAAGACAGTACATGTGAAAATATTTGGGCTGAGGCATTTGTGTAGTTCAAAACACAATGTTAGAATTGAGACCATCTTTTGCTTTATAGAATCCGCTCTAAATTTACAAGGTATCTCAGCACTTATAAATAATGAACTAAAAATATTCTTGTCTACTTATAGAGAAGGGTCAGTTTAAAAAATTTAAAAATTTTAAAAATTCAACTTTGAAGTCAATCAGAATGCATTCTATGAGAAATTTTTAAAAACTCTAAGATAGTACTGAAAGAAAAATTCAATACTTTTCAGGAAAAAAGAAATCCAGCCATACAATTTTAGAGACAGATATATAGTTAAGGAAACAATTTAAGTATGCTAATAGATAGCAAAATAACTTTCCAGCTTGTGTTATGTTAATATCTAGATAATTGATAGAATCTTTAATGTATAGACATATGCAATTTAGATAATCAAGAGAGTATGAAATATATAGAACTATTTAATTTTTAGGAAAAATTTTATTTTTGAAAATTTTTTAATAGAATTCTTAAAAATATACCAATATAATAATGTCAATTTTATGCCATAAATAAATGTTTCTTGAGCATATATGTGTGTGTATATATGTGTGTGTGTGTGTGTGTGTGTGTGTGTCCCCAGTAGGTCTAACTATCAGTGCATTCCAGTGTGGGTGGTACATTATATAATCATGTTAGATCTAGGTATTAGGAGAAAGTAGGGTTTTAACAGTGAAGCAGAACCAAGAAAAGAAGTGTTTACTTTTATTGTTATCCTGGAGAAATATGGGTTTCATATGTTTGGGAGTATCTCTCTCCTATTAGCTCTCACAACAGGTTCCATGCTATAGTTATTGTATTCCTAAGCTCAAAACAAAATAAGAAAGGGGTGCCTGGGTGACTCAGTTGGTTAGGCATCAGACTCTTGATTTTGGCTCACGTCATGTTATCAGTATCATGAAATCGAGTGCTCTTTCCCTCTGCCCCTCTCCCTGCCTCTCCCCTGCTCTCTCTCTCTCTCTAAAAAAACAAACAACAACAACAATAACAACAAAAACAAAATAGGAAAAAGAAAGAAAAACTCACACACAGTGAATGCTTGTTAAATTATTCAGCTGAATTATTCAACTTAAATTTGGCTATTTCTACTTTGGCAACCCATTCAGTGTTTATTCATTCATATTATTAAGAGCCACTGTGAATGGAGGCACTTACGTGTTATATGAAAATGACTACTATCTGAAATACCATGAAGACATTGCTGAATAAGATTTGACTTAATCACTGCTTTTGGTTCCCAAATCCTCAAATTATTTTTGCAAGACCAATACATAGATTATGAGCAACTGTCGTAAGAGAAAAATCTTTTTTTTAAATTTTTTATTGTTATGTTAATCACCATACATTACATCATTAGTTTTAGATGTAGTGTTCCATGATTCATTGTTTGTGCATAACACCCAGTGCTCCATGCAGAACGTGCCCTCTTTAATACCCATCAACAGGCTAACCCATCCTCCCACCCCCCTCCCCTCTAGAACCCCCAGTTTGTTTTTCAGAGTCCATCGTCTCTCATGGTTCGTCTCCCCCTCTGATTTCCCCCCCTTCATTCTTCCCCTCCTGCTATCTTCTTCTTTTTTTTTTTCTTAACATATATTGCATTTGTTTCAGAGGTACAGATCTGAGATTCAACAGTCTTGCACAATTCACAGCGCTTACCAGAGCACATACCCTCCCCAGTGTCTATCACCCAGTCACCCCATCCCTCCCACCCTACCCCCCACTCCAGCAACCCTCAGTTTGTTTCCTGAGATTAAGAATTCCTCATACCAGTGAGGTCATATGATACATGTCTTTCTCTGTTTGACTTACTTCACTCAGCATAATACCCTCCAGTTCCATCCATGTCGTTGCCAATGGCAAGATCTCATTCCTTTTGATGGCTGCATAATATTCCATTGTATATATATATACCACTTCTTCTTTATCCATTCATCTGTCGATGGACATCTTGGCTCTTTCCACAGTTTGGCTATTGTGGACATTGCTGCTATAAACATTGGGGTGCATGTACCCCTTCAGATCCCTACTTTTGTATCTTTGGGGTAAATACCCAGGAGTGCAATTGCTGGATCATATGGTAGCTCTATTTTCAACTTTTTGAGGAACCTCCATACTGTTTTCCAGAGTGGCTGCACCAGCTTGCATTCCCAACAACAGTGTAGGAGGGTTCCCCTTTCTCCGCATCCCCACCAACATCTGTCATTTCCTGACTTGCTAATTTTAGCCATTCTGACTGGTGTGAAGTGGTATCTCATTGAGGTTTTGATTTGGATTTCCCTGATGCCGAGCGATGTCGAGCACTTTTTCATGCGTCTGTTGGCCATTTGGATGTCTTCTTTGGAAAAATGTCTGTTCACGTCTTCTGCCCATTTCTTGATTGAATCATTTGTTCTTTGGGTGTTGAGTTTGATAAGTTCTTTATAGATTTTGGATACTAGCCCTTTATCTGATATGTCATTTGCAAATATCTTCTCCCATTCTGTCGGTTGTCTTTTGGTTTTGTTGACTGTTTCTTTTGCTGTGCAAAAGCTTTTTATCTTGATGAAGTCCCAATAGTTCATATTTGCCCTTGCTTCCCTTGCCTTTCGCGATGTTTCTAGGAAGAAGTTGCTGTGGCTGAGGTCGAAGAGGTTGCTGCCTGTGTTCTCCTTTAGGATTTTGATGGACTCCTGTCTCACATTGAGGTCTTTCAACCATTTGGAGTCTATTTTTGTGTGTGGTGTAAGGAAATGGTCCAGTTTCATTCTTCTGCATGTGGCTGTCCAATTTTCCCAACACCATTTGTTGAAGAGACTGTCTTTTTTCCATTGGACATTCTTTCCTGCCTTGTCAAAGATTAGTTGACCATAGAGTTGAGGGTCCATTTCTGGGCTCTCTATTCTGTTCCATTGATCTATGTGTCTGTTTTTGTGCCAGTACCATACTGTCTTGATGATGACAGCTTTGTAATAGAGCTGGAAGTCCGGAATCGTAATGCCACCAGCTTTGCTTTTCTTTTTCAACATTCCTCTGGCTATTCGGGGTCTTTTCTGGTTCCATAAAAATTTTAGGATTATTTGTTCCATTTCTTTGAAAAAAGTGGATGGTATTTTGATGGGGCTTGCATTGAATGTGTAGATTGCTCTAGGTAGCATTGACATCTTCACAATATTTGTTCTTCCAACCATAAGCATGGAACGTTTTTCCATTGTAAGAGAAATATCTTAAAGTAAATATCCATTAAGGACTTGCCAGGGGGGTTAAGATATTTTTAGCCATTTCCTAAACATATGACCCATCCAAATCAAAATTTCTGGGATTTTAAGCCAAAATAATGCTTGAAAAGAAGCACTGGGTTTGAGATTTATTATATATATACACACACACACACATATATATATATATATATGTATATATACACACACACATGCACACACACATTTTTCATAGTGTTTAACCAAAAGAAGGAAACTCTTTTGAATTTATTTATTATTTCCATGCTCATATGTAAAAAAAAAAAAAATGACTTTGATCACTTGTGATATTACAAATTCACATTTGCTACCAAAATAACTCAGAAATCATGTTCAATTGTTAAACCATTATGATCTTCTAAAGAAGAACAATGTCTTAATATTTCAAAAAAGAATATCCTGTTTCACTTAAATGAAAATACATTCTCTTCTAAATGTCTTTGAAGACTATTCTGCTTTTCAAGTAGTGTATGCACATATCACTGGCATGGTAGTCACAATTTTTGTATGTTGATTCATTCAACAGAGACTCAAATAGGTCTCAGACCGGAAAATGGGTAAAGACATTTTGTTACATGGACACTCATTATAAATAACAGATTAACAGATTAACAACATAACTAGTGGAAATGTGGAAATCAATAAAATAAATTTTAAATTATTTAATACTGAATTTCAGTCATCCTCACAATCCATTCGTTTTGCAAAGCTTGAAAGGAAACATAGAAAATTACCCTTATAGAAGAATCAAAGTACATACTGTATTCATATATTTATTTTTGAAAATGAGATTCAACTATCTTTTAGTCATTGTGGATTAAAAAATAAATAACATGTCTTTAATGTCAAGGAGGTCACATTTTTTGTGTGTGTGAGGAAATACTAACAAAGAAATTGTAATAAACTTATGCCCAAAATTACATTATATGATGCAAAAAAAATTGAGTTATATTTTTTTTAGGCCAGTGGCTCACCAATATTTTTTTGTGAGTAACAATCACTAGAGGAGCATGTTCAAAAACAAAGCTTTCTGGATTTACCACCAGAGAGTCTGATTCAGTATATCTAGGGTGACAAATTATGCAATAACGGATTTCCTGGGATGTGAGAGTAAGTGTTAAAATTAGGATGAATTGGTCACTGGACGGGGCTGGAACTAAAAGGTATTACTCTGAGATTGACTCTAGATAATTTTGATGCAGGGTATGTGAGAACTAAGATTGACAAACATTTTAGGAGACAATTAAATAGTTGTAGGTGATGAGTAAAATGTTTATTTTTATGTTTTATATAAATGTAAATGTTTAGCAACGGTGAAAAGAATACCCTGTAATGGGAGAAGACGTAAGAGTGAGAGCTGTTAGAAAACTAAAAGGTAAAACATGATGGTAGAATGATGAGAGAGTAGAAATGCCAAAGTGGGTTGGTATCCAGAGATATTTCTAATACAAAATATATTTATTAGCACTGGAAACAGTACATGTGGAAAGTCACAGATTATTATATAACTTGGTTAAAAGTAGACACATTACCTAAATTCTTGAAGACCAGAAAATAAATAGTTTGGGAGTAGTGGATATCCTGAAATGAGTAAATGTTTGATTGTGGTATTTGTAGAGTATCCATGACATCTCCTCAGGGCTCATTTTAGTGACTGAGCAGAAAAATTTCTGCATCCCTGGCATAGTATCAGATCTCCTTGGCAAAGATGTGCTGCTGAAAAAATACTTATTTGCTTATTTATGCTTGCTTTATCAAAATCCACAATCGATGACAAAATGCTTGAGTTATCCAAATGCTTGATTTACTTAAATCCATAATCAATGATGAAATACATGTAAAAACAATATTTTGAGTACCACCTATCATTCATTAAGCAATTTAAATGTACTCCGCCATTTAATCTTAGCAAACAATATTGAATTGATAATGTTTATATCCTTGGGCATACATTAGGGAACTGATGCTCACAGACATCAAATAACTGGTCTGAGATTTACAGCAAATATTAGATCAAGGATTTGAGCCCATGTCGTGAAACTCCAGAGCATTTGATTTTATGTTCCACACTTGACTTAAACTCGTCACCCCTGAAATGTGGTTCTTTATATTAAATTCAAGTTTATTTCTGCATTACAATGGATCTCAAGCTTTAGAGACCTTAAGTATAGTCTGGGACAATAACCCACTTCCAGCTATAACAGAAGCCAATACACTAATAATCCTGCTAAGAACATCTAAAAGAGTTGGTTACTATTTAAATTTAAAGAAAATCTGATGAAAGAAATCAGAGAAGATTTAAATGAATAGAGAGATATTCCATGATCATGGCTAGGACGACTCAATATGGTAAAGATGTCAGTTCTTTCCAACTTGACCTATAGATTCAATGCAATCCTAATCAAAATCCCAGCAAGTTATTTTGTGATTCTGAAATTTATGTGGGAAGCCAAAAGACCCAGAATAGCCAACAAATATCAAAAAGGAAGAACAAAGTCGGAGGACTGACACTACCTGACCTAAAGCTACAGTAATCAAGACAACATAGCACTGGTGAAAAGATAGGCAAATAGATCAAAGGAACAGAATAGAGAGCCCAGAAATACCCACACAAATGTAGTCAATTGATCTTTGACAAAGGAGCAAAGGTAATATATTTAAGAAAGGATAATCTTACAACAAATGATGCTGGAATAATAAAATATCCACATGCAAAACAAACAAACAAACAAACAAAACAAAACAAAACGAAACTAGACACAGACCTTACATCTTTCACAAGAAATAACTCAAAATGAATCATAGATAGAAATGGAAAATACTAAACTATCCAATTCGTAGAACGTAACATAGGAGATAATCTAGGTGATGGGTTCAGCAATGAATTCTTAGATAGAGCAACAAACTCATGATCCATGAAAGAAAAAATTCATAATTCCAGCTTCATTAAATTTAAAACTTCTGCTCTGTGAAAGAAAATGTCAAGAGAATGACAAGTTGCAAACTGGGAGAAATATTTGCAAAAGACATCTGATAAAGGACTGTTATCCACAATACACAAAGAAGTCTTAAAGTTCAACAAATTTTTAAAAATGGACACAAAATCTGGACAGATAACTCACCAAAGAAGATATACAGACAGCAAATAAGCATATGAAAAATGCTCCACAATATATGATACTAGAGAATTATAAATCATTATAAAACATTATGTCACCACTATACCTATTAGAATGGCCAAACTTTAAAACACTGACAATACCAAATGTTGGTATGAATATGGATCAACAGTAAGTTTCATTCATTGCTAATGAGAATGCAAAATGATGTACAGCCACTTTCAAAAACTGGCAATATCTTACAAAATGAAATATACTTACACCATGTGATCTAACAACAGCACTCCTTGGTATTTACCCAGTTGAACTGAAAATTTATATCCACACAAAAACCCGCACATAAATGTTAATGGCAGCTTTATTCATAGTTGTAAAAACTTTGAAGCAACCAAGATGGCTTTCAATAGGTGAATGAATAAAGTATATCCATACAGTGTAACATTATTTAGCAATAAAAAGAAAGGAGCTATTAAACTACTAAAAATACATGGAGGAAATTTAAATACATAGTACTAAGTGAAAGAAGTCAATCTGTAAAGCCTACATATTGTATGATTCCAACTATATGAAATTCTGGAAAAAGCAAAACTAGAGATATGGTAAAAAGATCAGTGGTTGCCAGGGGTTTAGGGTGAGGGAGGGCTGAAGAGGTGGGACACAGAAGATTTTTAGGGCAGTGAAAATGAATGTTCAACACAAAGAGTGAACCCTAATGTAAGCTATGGACTTTAGTTAATAAGTTGTAATTTCTGACTCATCGATGGTAGCACATGCATCACTCTAATGCAAGATGTTAATAATAGGGGAAACTGGGATGGGGAAGCTTATATGGGAACTCTTTGTTCTTTCCTTTCAATTTTTCTATAAACCTAAAGCTTCTCAAAAATAAAGTCAGATATGCACACAAAGAATCTGTAATGACATTGTAAAGGGCCTGAGGCAGGATTTGAGGGGAACAAATCCCAGGCTAATAGAATGATAGAAACAAATGAGATCACCACACATTGGTTTTTCCTCCGAATCTCTAGACACATATTAAACATACAATGGTGAAAAGATAAGAAGCCAAGTAGAATACATCTGAAAAGCAGACTAGACCTTTTGTAAATCTTACTATAGTGGGGAAACAAACAAACAAAAGGGAAAATTTTAAAACCCTTCCATGAGGGCTTAGGAGTAAACACTCCAAGGTGTCACTTGGGACACCAGGGGAGCTGTACCCCAGGAGAGGGCCTTATGGAGATGCTGGTAATGTTCTATTTCCTCACCTGGGTACTGGTTACAAAGTAGATCATTTTGTGAAGTTCATCAGGGTCTACACTCATGATTTCTGAAAATTTATGATGTTACATTTGAATAAAATATTCACAATGAAATAATCAAATATAAAATACACAAGGACTGGGGCGCCTGAGTGGCTCAGTTGGTTAAGTGGCTGACTCTTGATTTTGGCTCAGGTCAAGATCTCAGGGTCCTGGGATCGAGCCTCGTGTCAGGCTGTGCGCTCAGTGAGGAGTCCGCTTGAGATTCTCTCTCTCCCTCACTCTCAGCCCCTTCCCCCTGTTCACGTGCATGCACTCTCTCTAAAGTAAATAAATAAATCTTTACAAAAATATATACAAGGACTTCAGGGGAGTAGTTCACTCTAGAGAGGGGAAGAAAAACATCAAAAACTGGTCATGAGGTTTTAAATATACTTGTAATATTTTCTTTAAAATGTATCTGTCTCATATGGCAAAAAAAATTACTTGTGCTTAATCTGAATATTGCATAAGCTAACATTTCTTTCTAATTATTTCTTGACTTTTTGAATGTTTAAAACACTGTGTTTAATAATATGAAAACAGCTAATAAATAAAATGGAAAGCCTGGAATATCCATCACCTGGAATAGCCATCACCTGGAATGCTTGCTGAAAATGCATTTCTGACCCCAAGCCTCAGAATTTCCATATTCCCTATAGTAAGAGTGTCTGGGTTATAACTTAGGAATCTAACATATTTAATGCGTTACACAAATAAGTCTTTTATAGAGTTTCTGCCATTTATTTTTACTTAGAAATTAAGAGGGAGTCGGCCTGCAAGTTTTTGGACCAAAAGACCTTTAAGGATCTCTTCAAACTCAGAATTTCTATAATTAGCTTATCTATCCTAGACTAGATTTGTGGTGAGGGGAGAGGAAAGGAAGAATTTGCAGGAGGCTTAATGCATGAAGAAGTAAGTCATTTTTGAGACAGAAGAATTCAGAAGACACCAGTGATGCCAAAGACAAAATGACCTTTTTCAAGAGAATAATTTGTGTTAGGCAAGTGCTTGGTTACTTAGGGGGAAAAACAGTGTTATACAAATGCAAATTATATTTTATTCCTAAATTGGCTCCTTCTACCATTGTTTTCTCTCATCTTTCCCTTCTGAGACCACCATTAATGCAGGTCACATTATTGAACTGAGAAATGTAAGAGTAGAACTAAAACACTACCTTTCCCCCTGGATAAAGAGCATCGTACTCAGAATGCACAAAAGCTTCAAGTTTTTCTTTCCCCCCACATCTCTACCTCCACTCCCAGGGCTCACATATATTCGTGTTCTTTAAAAAGTCACCTTTGTAGAATTGATTATTTGATTGTTCCCAGTTAGATTGGTGTTGGTGTGAAAAGCAAACAAAGATATTTCAAATAAGCAGGGAGTTGTGCTGATAACCAGGTGCCTAGGGATTTATTGTATTATTCGGACCATCTTTAATATTGAAACTCTGCAGTCAAGGTCCTTTTATTTTTAATCCTGAAAGCATTTTAAAAATCATGCAGGCTGAAAGATATACACAATAGGTTTAGTTACAATTGTATTGTCATGCACAGCCTTATTACCTGGTACATTGCAATGGGAATTTCATCCACAAGTCTAAAAAGCCCCTATTGGTAAATTTTGGTTACATAGGTATCTTTGAGTAGAGATCCCTTTAGAATCAAATTTACATAATAATGGAATGGATACAGTGTGCCTTTTCTAATCTAATCTGAAGTGGACCATGAGAGGGCAGTATGTTCATAGCTAGCTTGAGGAGAAGCAGGGCACCTGTGGACAGCGGTTTAGAGAACTCATTCTAATTCAGTTTTCTTGTTTCCCTACAAATTGAGAAATATCAATTTTTCATGTATATATTCTTGAATTTATTTATTCATGTATTCAATAAATATTTATTAAGCATATACTATATTTCAGGAATAGTGGAAATTAAGGAGGATACATCAGTGAACAAAATAGGCAGGTTCCTTTTGCTTGTGGATTTCAAAAACATCACACAGAGAATAATTACAAGTATGATTACAAATTGTGATAATCTGCCAATGGAATATAATTAAAAGAAATGAGAGAAACTTATATTTTATTCCAGCTCTGTCACTAGCAAGAATCTGAATCATATAATGAAAAGAACATCTACTTGAATAAATCTATGTAAAAAATTGTCTTGAATGTGTCCCATGTGCTGGTAACCTGTAGCCACTGGGGTTATAGGAGTGAAAGAGCCCTTCCCTGACTTCCTGACTTAAGAGTGTTACATTCCACTGGGGCATTTATCTTTTTTTTTTCTTTCTTTCTTTCTTTCTTTCTTTTTTTTTTTTTTTTTAGTAGGCTCCATGCCCAGTGTGGAGCTTGAACTCATGACCCTGGATCAAGACCTGAGCTGAGACCAAGAGTCAGACACTCAACGTACTGAGCCACCCAGGAGCCCCAAGGGGGCATTGATCTTTAAGAAGAAAGCAAATAAATAATGAAAATCTCAAATAATAATAAAGACTATAGAGAGTATTAAAGTAGATCAAGGAGATAGCATTATGTGGAAAGAGACTATTTTATATAAAAAAATCAGAGATGGCATATCTTTGAGAAGCTATCAGTTCTATAGAGATTTGAATGAAGTGAGCAAGTCAATAGATTTCAGGGGCAATGCATTATAGGCAGATGGAATGGCAAAAGTGAAGGTCTCAAGGCTGGACTGATCTCATAGTGTTAAAGAAACTTCTTGAAAACCAGAGAAGCTACAATTAAATGGGCAAGGAGGGCTGGAAGGGGATGACTTTAGAGGGATAGGCAGAAGGTATATAGCATATGGCTTTAAAAGCAGCAAGGAGTTCCATTTTTATTTTAAGTATAATAGAAAGCTTTTATAGCGTTTTGATCCTTACAGAGTAATACTATCTCGTTAGTGTAAACTCAACTCTTACTCTGGCTGCTCTGGAAATACACCAATGGAAGCAGGAAGGAGCTCTCTCTGATCTGTGATAAAACTATGGTAAGACCCATTTAGGTGTGGAGGGGAGAAAGGAAAGAGCTGATTCCTAAGTTTTTAACCTGAACAATTATTTGAATGATTGTTATTTATTGAACTGAGGAACACAAAGCTATTACTGCATAATGAATCGTGAATATTATTTTGCACTCAAGAAGCTGGATCTAACTGGAGAATCACACAATTCTATTTGTCATCTCCATCCAACTAATTGCTTGACTAAAAATCAAGGAGCCATCCTTGCTTCATACCCTTCCTTCACCCTCTCAATCTAACTTCACAGCAACTTCTGGGATGTAATTCTGAAGCTATCCACTCCTCTTCATCTCTACTGCTAACTCTGAGGTTGAAGCCATCCGCATTTTCACCCTGGATTACTTAAATTGCCTTTAAACTAAATTCCCTTGCTTTTCCTTTTAACACTTTCCAACATAATGTTCATGTAGCAACCTGAGTAATATTTTTCCATATATAAATCAAATACACTCAAGACTCTTGGTTATCTACTGATCCTATCTTTATGTATAGGGAAAAAAAATCTCTACTTTTTGCAAATTATCTACAATTGCATCTGCCTCATACAAGTCCTCTTATGCTCACTCTGCTTCTGCCTTGTACTGGTTAGTAAGCTGTCATTTCTCAGCGAGCTGAGGATATTCAAACCATATTTCTGCTTTATAAGCTGGATCCCAGTTAAACTATGCCAATATGGGGTAAAAGGAGGGAGAGTGGAAACTGAAGGATTAGAAAGACATAATCCTTTCTATTTGCTTACCTTCTTATCAATGTCACCCCAGCAACACTTTTTCACCATAGCACTGGCAGTTGATTTTAGTTTCCAGTGTTCATCCATATTCCCAGAACCACTGTTATTATGCCCCTCAGAGATACCAATATCAACTGTACAGTGACCTGTCCTCAGGATCTAAGCCCCAGCTATCCAGGACCACTCTTCCAAACCTGGAACTTGAAAGAACCCTACTGTTTTGGCTTCCACAGCCCTAGGAGTAGAATTGGCTTCTTACCATAAGTAACTCTGTGGTAATACAGCAATTACTTTTTGCCTATTTTGTCTTCCACCACATGGCTAACCAATTTCAAAACTAATTTATAGTTCTTTTTTTTTTTTAAAAGATTTTATTTATTTATTTGACAGAGAGAGACACAGCAAGAGAGGGAACACAAGCAG
Organism: Halichoerus grypus; assembly: GCF_964656455.1. Classification (NCBI taxonomy): domain Eukaryota; kingdom Metazoa; phylum Chordata; class Mammalia; order Carnivora; family Phocidae; genus Halichoerus; species Halichoerus grypus. Next base: position 181,744,163 of record NC_135713.1, read on the forward strand.
GGGGAGTGGGAGAGGGAGAAGCAGGCTTCCCGCTGAGCAGGGAGCCCAATGTGGGGCTCAATCCCAGGACCCTGGGATCATGACCCGAGCCGAAGGCAGACGCTTAACGACTGAGCCACCCAGGCGCCCCTAATTTATAGTTCTTAAAATAATGAATGTTTTCTGTTTACCTGACTAGAACCTAACTGGTAAGAGAGATAAGGCCCAATGGTCTTCTTTCTTTCTTTTTTTTTTTTTTTGTAGCATGAACCAAGCTTATTCCTTCACTGGGAATATTTATCCCTGGGTCTTCATATGCTGGTTCTTCATAATATTCAAGGCTCAGCTGAAATATAACCACCTGAAAGAGGACTTCTCTAATGACCCAATAAAAAGTAGCTCTCAGCACTCCCAACCAGTCTACATCATATTCCCTTGTTTTAGGCTTCTTATTGCTCCCATGAATTCCAAATATTATTTTATGTACATATTTGCTCATCTCTCCTTCAATAAAATATAAGCTGCATAAGAGAAACCAGCCTTGTTACCTGCAGCATTTCCAGTTCCTAATATTGTGCTTAGTATTTAGTAGGTAATCAATAAATACTTGTTGAATGAGTGAGTGAATAAATTCTGAACAATGTGCTCTGACTGATAATATTGGTTTATAGATTAGATGGTTTCTTCATGAGGCAGGATGCCCTTAAATGGGGTATTGAAAATTAAAAAAAAAAATCACGAAGACCACATTAACAAAGGAAAATAGACCAAGGCAGAATATCTATTTTGTGTTTATCAAGTGTAAGTATTGGATCTGATCATTTTGATGAATGGCAGAAAAAAAAATTTGGATATTTCATTTCACAAACAGGTAGTATTAACTAAATGTTAGGCAAGGTTCTAAGGATAAATATTTATTTATATTTATGTTATGTTTTATATATCGTTTAAATAAATGTTTTTCTCCCTAACTAGTTTTTCCATCTGCTCACTCATTGTCAATTTTTCCTTTAAATCTTTGAAAACATTAAAAATAGTTAACTTTAACTTTCTCTCCATGAATTCCATCATCCATGTCATATCTAGCTCTATTTCTATTGACTTTTTGCTCCTGATATTGGTTCAATTTTCATCATATTCTCATGTGTAATTAGAATTTTTGGCTGTACATTATGGATACTGTTAATAAGATTCTGAATTTTATTGTCTTCTAATATACTGAATTAATCTTTGTGTTGAAAAGCATTTAAATTACTTGTCAATAAGCTTGATCCTCCCAAGGCTTTATTTTAATCTTTCTTAAGGTTGGCTTATAGTAGTGTTTAGTCTGAAGATATTCCTGAGTGCTGAGTACATTTCTTTTTGGAAGTAAGAGTGAGAATAAAACGACAGAAAACAGTGGGAGATAATTTTACTAGATCTGGTGAAGGTTTTATTATAGAAGAGGTAATGCAATGTTTTAAAATATCAGAAGAGGGGCGCCTTGGTGGCTTAGTCAGTTAAATGTCTGACTCTTGGTTTCAGCTGAGGTCATGATCTCAGGGTTGTGAGATCAAGTCCCATGTTGGGCTCCCCACTCAGCAGGGAATCTGCTTTAGATTCTCTACCTCTCCCTCTGCCCCTGCCCCCAGTCATGCTCTCTCTCTCTCTCTAAAATAAAATATTCTATTCCATTGATTATGTATCTGTTTTTGTGCCAATACCATACTGTCTTGGTGATCACAGCTTTATAATATAGCATGAAGTCAGGCAATGTGATGCCCCCAGCTTTGTTTAAGAAGTTGTGGTACATATATACAATGGAATGTTACTCAGCCATCAGAAAGGATGAACACCCACCATTTGCATAGACACGGATGGAACTGGAGGGGATTATCCTAAGTGAGATAAGTGAATCAGAGAAAGACAATTATCATACGGTTTCACTCATATGTGGAACATAAGGAATAGAGTGGAGGACCACAGGGGAAAGGAGGGAAAACTGAAGGGGGGAGGGGAATCAGAGAGGGAGACAAACCATGGGAGACTATGGACTCCAGAAAAAAAACTGAAGGTTTTAGAGGGGAGGGGGTGGAAGGATGGGGTTGCCGGGTGATGAGTATTAAGGAGAGCATGGGTTGTGATGAGCACTGGGTGTTATGCACAACTACTGAATCATTGAACACTACATCAAAAATTAATGATGTACTATATGGTGGCTAACTGAACATAATAAAAAATAAATAAGTAAAATAAAATAAATAAAATCTTTAAAAAAATTAAATAAAATACCTGATTCATTGACAACATTTAAAGAGCATTTGGATTTAGGGAATGAAGAGACTAATCATGTTCCGCCCCATTACTTTCCCAGTGTCTGAAAGGTGTATGACAAGCAATGCACCTGCAACTAATACCATTTCCCCAGAGTATGTAAATTAAGCAGGACAGAGTAATTTATGTTGCCTAACAAATTAAATCATTTCATTGTTTCATTGGCAAAACAAAGCAGTTTTATTTCTTGCTCACAAAACGTATCCAGAACAAGTGAGTGGGATATAGCTAGGGAGGACCACGCTCCACAAAATCACTTAGAAATCCATCTATCTTGTATCTGAGCACATTATCTTGTATAGAGTCCTCTATCTTGTATCTGAGGACTTTTTCTTTAAGCCAAGATGAAGTAAAAGGAACCAAATTTATACAATTGACTGAAACAACTAAAATAACTGGACAAAATACACGAAGCAATGGTTTTTTAGAGATTGGCCATCAGGTAGCACAGGACAGTGATTTCTGAGATAGGGAAAACAAAGCAAGACCATTTATTGCCTCAAATTACTGCCTACAGAGAGTTTACAAGTTGCAGTTTAGAAAGGGAAATCCAAGAGGAGTTTAGTAATTCCACTCAGGTGAGAAAAAGGAGCTTGGAATGTAGGGAAGCTAAGACAGCTAGAGTTTTTAGGAAAGAACAGAGAAAGCAACACAGAAGATCTTTGGATATCTGCCTTTTCAAATCTTTAACTGAGTACCAATCAGTACATGAATACAAGGAAAATAATCAAGACTGGAGAAAGAATCACCTGAAACAAACAGAGGGAATAATTCTCAGAGCTCATACATAATAATTGTTTGTTTTCCCACAAATCTCAAAGTAAAAACTCACAGTCCAAGGAACTCCTATTAAAGCATATTAGAAATAATCAAACTACTTTGTAGGTCTACTAAGCAAAAAAGCACTTCACTATCTCTTTTAGTTCTTGTAGTCCTTGTAGCTAGTAATGTCCCAAATGAAATTTATATTTCATTTACAAATGAAAAATCTGAGCCTCAGAGAGGATGAGCAGTTTGCCAAGATCATACAATTAGAAAATTTTCAACAATGGGTTTTTAACTAAGGGTTCCTAAGTCCAGTGTCTAGTGGCAGGAACCACATATTTTTGTTGTTGTTATTTTTTTTTCTAAGTGAGAAAGTCAAACTGCTGATGGGCAATAGCTTTTTTCCTTCTTTTCTTTCTTGTTTTAAATTTTAATGTCAAATTTCAGCTGAAATTTTACATATTTTTATGAAAAAAATGAAGAATCTTCATAGGACAACTGAACCACATATACTTTAAATAATACTCTCAGCCTATTAGAATTCATAGAAAATATAAGTGTACTGAATACATAATTGCAGACAAAAAGTCACAGTCAATGAGAAGCATTAAATTGTAATTATGGTATTTTATATTATAAACCAGGAATTGTGTTAGTAATTTTCTCAAAAGTAATATATACAAAGGGTTTTTTGGTATTTAGGCAATGGGAGTGAAAAGATCATCATCAAAGATAATAGCTTTGCGTCAATAAGCCTAAAAAAAATCTTATTTTCAACATTATATGAATATAATTTAACAACCAAGTATCTTGCACGTTCAATCAGTCATTTGTTTCATTAAAGCACTGTGTGAAATAATGCAATTTTATTCAAAAAGTCCCTCCCATAAATTTAGGAAATGTAATTGATTTTTATCACCTGGAAGACAATATTTACCTGAATACCCTAAAATGGAGAGAGGATAGCAATATCTTGAAAATGACCTTGTACTGATTTTGAATCAAAACTCTCATCTTATTTTAAAAATAAAAACAAATATGTCTTTATTCAGCAGAAAACATCTATTTATTGCCTACTATGTGCTGGACATAATGCAAAGCCCTGGGGATACCTAAGTAACATAGGTCTCAGTTCTTGTTTTTTAGATCTCATAATATGTTTGGAGAGGCAACAGACAAATCATAAGGGACATGAGATAAAATATATTTAGACATATTCTGCATGATACTATAATCATTTCATTATACATTTGTCCAAACTCATAGAATGTACAACACAAGAGTGAACCCTAAGATAAGCTATGGACTTTGGGGGATTATGATATGTCAATGTAAGTTCATCAGTTGTAACAGTACTGCTCTGATGGGGATGTTGATAATAAGGAAGCCTATGCAAGTGTGGGGGGGGAGGGGCATATGGGAAACCGCTGTACCTTCCTCTCAATTTTACTGTGAACCTAAAACTTCTCTAAAGAAATAGCTTTTAAGACATGTATCATATGACCTCACTGATATGAGGAATTCTTAATCTCAGGAAACAAACTGAGGGTTGCTGGAGTGGGGGGTGGGGTGGGAGGGATGGGGTGACTGGGTGATGAACACTGGAGAGGGTATGTGCTCTGGTAAGCGCTGTGAATTGTGCAAGACTGTTGAATCTCAGATCTGTACCTCTGAAACAAATAATGCAATATATGTTAAGAAAGAAAAAAAGAAGAAGAATGTAGCAGGAGGGGAAGAATGAAGGGGGGGAAATCGGAGGGGTAGACGCACCATGAGAGACGATGGACTCTGAAAAACAAACTGAGGGTTCTAGAGGGGAGGGGGGTGGGAGGATGGGTTAGCCTGGTGATGGATATTGAGGAGGGCACGTTCTGCATGGAGCACTGGGTGTTATGCACAAACAATGAATCATGGAACACTATATCTAAAACTAATGATGTAATGTATGGGGACTAACAAAACAATAAAAAATTAAAAAAAAAAAAGAAATAGCTTTTAAAAGAACACATTATCAGGAACACAGTATGTTCAAACATACCAAGGTTGATACAGTCTCTTTTTTTCTTAAAGATCCACACCTTAACCCTCTTCATCCTGCTCTTTTCCTGGGAGGCTGAACTTTAGGGATTGAACCAATGGAAGTCACTAGCAAAAAACAGGAGGGCAGAAGGCAACTGAAATATTTATTCTCCCAATCTCCTTTGGCTGACTTGCTTCAGAGTGGTTATGCTATGGCCAACTCCATATTGCTACTCTCTTAAAGATTTACCAATGACCCATAACCTCTTTAAACCTTAGGATGGTGAGAGTGGTTCAGTAATGCTAGTGCTAGGGCATTGTACTATATCACTTTAGTTTCCCTAAATTGTATCCACATCATTAAAAATGGGTGCTTTATTAAATTGTCTTCAATTACTGAGCCAGTATCCTATTAGTTTCCTGCTGTGACCCTAATAATGTAAGCATGTATCAAAGTGACATGGGCAAATAAATGAGGCACATAAATGAGTGAGGACCTAGCACTTTCTGGGGAGTCAGAGACTTCTAAAACCCCTCCTGAGTCTATGAAAGAAAGAATCCTGAAACTTGAGAGTAGCCTAGTTTTGCACAAGTCCAAAACAAATCAAACTGTGTAGCTTGTTGGAAGAGAGTTAATTGGTAAAAATTAAGGGTGGTGGATAGTTTTTTGCCAATTACAAACAGTGCCTTTGAAATAAAATGACCTGTACTTCCACTATCATAAGAACCAAATGTTCCATAAATCTGCAAGACTTCATTATAGATATTCTTGACCATCATCTTCCAACTGCTTTGCGAAAATAAAATCAATGCCAAGATGAGAATTTGATAATTGTACCCAAATGCCATGTTGAAATGCCATTTTCTTTACCATCTTGGTTCGAATGTTTGCCAAGAATGATGTTAATTAGACCAAAAAAACCCCCACAAAACCCAATTTGCCAACTTTTAAGTTTTCCTTTACTTCTCCATGAAAGAGACTCTTGTTATCACTTTCATGACTTTTCATGACTAACATGACTTATAATGATCATTTACAATACATCTTATTGCGTTTTGAAATTCTGGAAAGAAATCTTAAAAAGAAAGACTACAGAGCAAGCTGTGTTGTAGGTATTTGTGAGTATGGATTAACATAAGAGATAAATTAGAAGGTGATTATTGTGGCAGCACCATCTGATAGAGGCTAAGGCTGGACAGGGGTTCAGAGAATTGGCTACCACAGTCAGCTCCAGAAGGGCATTAATTCAGGCCCAGTGTGTGATAGAGTGAAAATATGTCAATGCTAATTCTAGAAATGGTCTTAATTGACATATACAGCCACAGAGGGCACATTTGGAATCAGTTAATATTAGAGAATAAGACAGATGGCAAAATATTGGTTGAGGTCATGAGGGCTGGGTCCAATCCAAGGGAGAGAATTATTTTCTTAGGAGGTAAGTAAGCTGGTGAACAGACTGGAATGCAGAATAAGACATGACTCCTTGTTGAGGGCTGTGTGAGGGAAAGTGGGAGGAGGTGGTGTGGATTCTCGACTAAGTAGTAGATGAAAAAACTATACAGGTTCAAGAAATGAAGGCAGTAAACTCCAGTGCACGGATGGTTTAATATTGAGATAAGGAAGATTAAGATAAGAAGGGGCAAACATTGATTCAATGTAAAAGATCAGCCTGTCTTCCAGGACCAAGACCAGAGCAACTGGAGCTTGGTTTTGGCTGTCAGCAAAGGATGGGATGGAAAACCAGTGTCTGGGTGTATTAGAGGCAAGACCCATATGGCTGGAAAATAAGGCAAAGATTACAAGAGAGTTCTATAAAAATACCCTTTGCTTCTGTTGTATTGGGTCCAGGAAAAGAAACAATCCCAAGTTCCCAAGGAAGGGACATGGTACAGGGCAGAAAACACCACTGGTAAAGAGATAAACTCATGTATTTGCAGACGAGTATACATAATCTCTGATGGAAATGCTTTTTTCTAATCTTTGGTACACCTGGAAGGTAGTAAGTTTTATTTGCATACTAATCTGTAAGGCAGTGATTTAGAGCCCTTCAGAAGGGATGGGAGATTAACAAACATGTCCAATGAGTAGACCTATGATGGTGACAAAGAATTTCCTTGCCAAGAAGTACTGCTTATTTCTTGTGTAGGTATTTTGACCCTACAATTTGGTCTTCTCATTCTGGGCAAAGTATAATGACTAAAAATTACTTCCAGAATAAATATCTATTTTTAAGGACATATAAAAGGAATTAGGTAAAAAGACTACTCTGAAATAAATCATGCAATGTACAGAATATGAACTACTTTTCCAAACATTAAGCAGATTTACTCAAATTAAGTGACAAATTACAGTCACTAACGAATTGTAAATAACACACTGTGAATTGAATCCCTCTTTATCAAATGCTTTTGAGTCCATGTGGCTGAAAGAAATGTCTCTGTCCTGATAGTATTCACATCCTCATCTTCCTTCCAGCATCCCTTTCTGTCCCTTACATTGTGACCAATGTAAATTGCTTCTGTAAGGTGACTACTTTTATGAAGGTTCTTATACCAATTACAGAGGATTCTCAGCCTTTCTGAAACCTATGAAATTTAATGTTTTGAGTAACTTTTAACAATGCACAGGTTCCTTAGCCATATTTTCATAACTCCAGGCATCTCTGTCATAGCACATGTGTGCCCATATTCTTAAGGAACTAATCTGCTCTATCCAATATGTAGACTGTTCATCATACAGGTATCACAAGACAATTCTCCCATATTGTGTGTTCTCCCTCTGTCTATGTCCCTGCATAAAAAGTGTGTGCTCTCTGGAAGTTTCAGTTGCCAGATCTTTAGAGTGGGACAATAATTTTATTTATCTTTCTTGTTGCTATGCAGATAATATTAGCATGAAGAATATGAGTATCAAAACCCATACAAAATGAAAAATGAATGTTAACTATTACTGTTGTCATATATATTGGCAATAAAAGTCTATAGAACACCTAGAACTGTTGTCATATATATTGGCAACAAAGTCTATAGAACACCTAAAGTCTATAGAACTTTATTATTAGTTTACATCTTAATGTTTATTATATGTATATTATATATCTTCTATAGATTGGGAACAACAGGAATAATATGCTGAACAGTAACAATGTATCAACCACACACAGTAAGATAATTTCATTGAAATGGTGACCTCTTGATACAAGTAAAGTTGTATCTATAGACCATAATATGTTACACTTCTAAGCACTTATATGCTAAATATTTCACATATATTATTATTACATTTAATTTGCATAAAAAGATGTGAGGCAGGCACTATTATTATACCACGTTTATACCTTAGAAAATTGAATTGCAAATCAATAAAATAACTAGACCAAAGTGACAGAACTGGTTTGAAACAGAACTCCTATTTGAATAATGGCCTACTGGTTTAAAGCACATTCTCTTTACAATAAGAACATGAATAATTTTAAAAATAATATTTAAGTGCACATAAGTTCTTTCACAAGCTAGAAAGACCTTTCAGAATGTTTTTATTCATCTGACTAAAAGATGCCAAGAGTCTATAGTGCCCTCTACCTCATTTGTGCTCACCATCCCAAGTTCCCATGGATAATTCAAGGGACCTTTAGCCATAATTGAACCCTTTCTGTGTTCAGACCTGCTATTAATTTAATCATACTAGCTGAACTTGCTCAAAACTACTTTACTAGGATAATAAACTAGTGCTTTCTTCTGATAATTTAAATCCAATATTTAATAAACTAGACTTTTTTCAACTTCATTTAGATGTTTTTCTCTCTTGTAGACACAAGCTCCAGAGTAACAATTTTCACTTTTGTTTTTTATTTCTCTTAATATGAAAAGTTAATTTTATTACTGTTTTAATTGCAAATTGTTCAACCTCAGTCTTTAATCAAAGACTCTGTCATATGCTTAACCTTGTCCCATGGGGATACACTTGTATTGTCAGTAATGTATCATTGAGTTGATTAGGAAATTATGCCTTGCCCAATTCTACAGTAATCTAAGAAACTAAAAATTAGAGAATACAATGACAGCTGTTTAACAATAACTGTGCTTTAAATATCCCACTCTTTGTGAATAGCGTGTGGTAAGCAGCCATTAAGGTGACCCCCAGTGTTCCCTATCACTTGGTATATATGCCCTTGTATAATTTTCTTCCTTTACTTAGGTGTAGACGGGATTTATTCATACACCTTGAACAAAGAAAATAATAGCAGAACTGATAAGCAATCACTTCTAAAATCAGCTTATAACAGCAATGGCGTCACGTTGGATGCTCACTCCCTCTCTACTCTCCTGGATTCTTCACTTTGGGAAAAGCCCCACTGCCTTGTGAAGCAGCTCTGTGGAGAGACCCATAAGGTGAGGAAACAAGGCCTTCTGACAACCACACAGTGAGCTTGTAAGTGGATTCTTTTGCCAGTCCAACCTGCAGATGAGACCTCCTGAGAGATTTTGAGATAACCAGTTACGCTGTGCCCAGATACCTGACTCGCGGTAACTATAATTTAAAGCCACTGTGTTTCAGGGTGATTTGCTACATAGCAATAGATAACACATATAAAGGTATTTGAAAGAACAATGCTGTTCCATTGTGTTTTTCACAACAGCTAGATTATCATGTCTCTCAGTCAAAATACTTTTGTTTATCTCTTAAGCAGGAGTTATGAGGCAACCTGGTATAACAAATAATTTTAGACTTGAAGTCAAAAACTCAGAGTTGACTCTTGGCTTTCATACCTGCTTAAATAACACTGAGCAAGTTACTTCAGTTCTTGAACTTTCGTTTGCTCATCAGTGAAATAAAAATTTTGACTACACAATGTTTAAGACATTTTTTTAAAAAAATGCCTATTGAAAGTCTTTTCTAATATTCACAGAAGTCTTACTGTCTTATTTCCTAAAATACCAATGAAAGATAAAGTTTTCATAGTTAAGGAATCTGTGGAGTGGGGAAATCAGAGTAAGAATAAGATATGCAACCAAAATACTTGACAAAATCTTGTCACTCCTTGTTTGTAAAGTTTAAAGGAATAAATAATTGAAGGAATGACTTAATCTGAATTTTGCATCATAATGAGAATTTCAAATGCTGAAAAAGAAAGAGGCAAGTCAGTTGCCATGAATGGCACAGTGAAGGTACAGACATGAGAATTTTTATGGGGATATTTAGAGAGGAGTAAGATGATGTGATGTACCAGGGAGTGAGAATAACAGTTGGTTAATAATGAGACACAAAGAAAATACTGGAGACAAATAAATTATTCATCTTTGCCAAAAATTTTACTGGATATGGCATTGCCAATTCATATTCATAAGTCTGAAGACAATTCATTAGCCACAGGATGAAATGGGACAAAGTAAATTGGAATATGAACTGACATTTTGAAAATATATAATGAAATATAATAATTGGCCATGTCAAATTCTGTCTATAGAGTTGACAGCTAAAAACACCAAAATATCAGAGTACTATTGTAATTTTGCAGTATTCAATCATTTTACCTCCTTTTTAAAGAAGATACAATAAATGCTGATGCAATATGAAGCATACCTGGATAGCTAGAAGTCTTGCTGAGATGGATTTTTATAAGATTTTTAAAACTCATCAGGTTTTATTCATGCAGGACACAGTAACACATATTTAGAAAAAAAAACATATCTTATTCAAGTATCTATAGTAACCCCCAGAGGAATTACTTAATTTAGGACTTTGGACAACAGGATGATGTATTGGTACTAATGGAACTGATACTGTGAAATTAGGATTGCATAACTTACTACATACATAAAAATAGGTATATGCAAGCATAAAATTAATTATTAATTAATTAATTGATTGTCTCAGTAAGTAATTGATAGGAACTATAGTAAGCACGGCTAAAGAAATATTACCTGTCTGACCAAGTGTGAATTCTTTTGTGTGTGTGTGTCTATCTCTTGTGTGCCCCATATCATTTATATTTACACTTCATCCAGGCTGGACAAATCATTCCATTATATCTGAACCTTTAGCTCAATGTCTGCTTAACCCACTATTTAAAGTGAGCCAAGGCACACCTGGGTGGCTCAGTCAGTTGAGCGGCTGCCTTTGGCTCGGGTCATGATCCCAGGGTCTTGGGATCGAGTCCCACGTTGGCTCCTTGTTCAGCGGGGAGTCTGCTTCTCCCTCTCCTTCTCTCTCCCTGCTGCTCCCCCTGCTCATGCTCTCTCTGACAAATAAATAAAATCTTAAAAAAAAAAAAAAAACCAAAGTGAGCCTTGAGTACTGGTTTTTATCGATTTGATTTGTATAAACTTGTTGTTTTTTTTTTTTTTCTGGGAGTTTTACTTATTATTTCAGGAACAGATTCTGTTTACTTTCCTTATGTAGCAGCGCTGCTCTCTAACCTTGTTTTTCTGACTATGTCAAACTTTCTGTAGAAGACAGGTTCTATGAAAGCAGATTCTTTCATTAAATTGCTGAAAGGCTAACATTAAGATCCTCATAAAAATACATTAACACATGCCGAAAATTTAACTCTTTAATGAGGAAACCAGTAAAATATTATAATTGGTCAAAGAAAAATTCAAACACATACACACACACAAGTGATCACAAACACTAAAATGAATGTGCTAACGGGGGCAAAGCTGGTCCTTATCTATAGGAAATAATTAATTGTGCCCAACCAGACAAAATCTATTTGCATTCCTCTAGACGAGGATAATTTGCAGTACTATCAGTTTTCTACAATTCATAGAACGATGGAATGGCTCAAAGACTGACAGACAACCCATTTTGAAGATATTCTACAAAAGACATCTAATAATCCTCCTTGCACATTTCAAACTCTCACTAGTTTTCCTTCGAGAACAATGTCAAGGATGTCATGGCACTTCTTACCTAGCACCATCAAAATATCCTTCTGGTATCAGCAGTGCAGAGAAGTTAATTGCTTGACCATTTTATATGTACTGCCATATATGCTACGAGGTTTAATACTTTGGGGACAAGTATATTTTCTTATTACATGTGCATGTGTTCCATTCGCTTCCTTTGTAGTGATCATTACACAGCACTAAAGGGGCTGTTCAGCACCATTTTATTTGTGCTTTGGAAATCTTGACATTCCAGCCTATCCTGTCCCACCAGAACTCCCCTAAAGGACATCAGAATTGGAGAAAGTTACTTCTTAGTTATATTATTCCTGCTTAGTTAATCTCACTCTTTTCTTTATTCATGCCATTATATCTTTTCTTCCAGCCTAAGCCTGATAGATTATGTATAGTACTGGTCATTGGTGACATGCTTCTAGCTTATCACCAGTTCATTGGAGCTCTTTCTCTCAGAAACAGTATTTCCACTGACTTGCTTATTAGTAATGATGCTCAGTTAATAAAACTTCCACTCTGTGTGTTCTTTTCTTTCAACGGACATTTCCACCCATCATAACCAGCTTCAAGGTTGGACTTGAATATTCAACCTGGGCATGAATACTCCTAGTTTATTTGGTTGCATATCAGTATTGCTTTTCCATGCAGAAACATCAGCATTTGCTTTCCCTTTAAATAAAAGGATTACAAATAAGCAATGAATAACTATCTCCACAATCCCAATTAGGGTAAAGGAACCAGAGGGCCAGAACTAATAAATAAGTTATCATGTTAGTTTTTGGCTTGGTTTCCATAATACTAGGCAATTCCCCCAGCTTGCCAGATGGAAATAATTCAACATCGTGTTAATGAGATAAACACCAGAGAAAGAAAATATTTTTAAAAAAATAAAAGAGAAAATAAGGTAGAAAATAAAAATTAGAACAATTACGCATTTTTTTGAAATAGGGTAATAAGTGCTCTTATTCCTTTCCATGACATTTGACACATGCAGGAATCACTGCCAATTAGCCTGAAGTGAAGGGAGATTTGAAACATCCACATATCAGAAAAGCAGGCATCCTGTTGAGCAGGGTTTCCGGGGAATGGTTTTCTTCCTTTGAGGGACCTGCTTTGCCCAAATCATGTATTTCACAGTTTACTTGGTAATTCGTTTGGATGCATCCAGTTAGATTGCTATGAAAATCATGTCTAGGTTTAAATACTCCTTTCTTAGCAGCTGGGACATTAAAAAATTTTTTTTATAAGAACAGGGTAGCAAAAACTGCTCAATTAAAATGCTCTGCATATTCAGATCAACACCCTTTGTTAAAAAGGATTTTTCCAATCCCCCTCAGTAACTGAGAAAGAAAGCAATCAAAAAGTTTACAGCAACCACATTAGGAAGAGGGAGGATATGATAGCTAAGAGGCAAATCACCCTTTTACCTAAGGTACTGGAGCATAATTTCAAATACCACCCTACCTCCCTCCTACAAAAACCAGAGGGAGGAGGGGGTCTAAGAAGTATAATGACAAAACATTCCATTTATAAATAACCACATTAGAGGCAAAAGAGAAGGCAAGAGTGGCTACTTCTCTCAAATCCCAAGACTGAGCCAAAGTCTAGGGTGCCGATGAAGAAAAAAAAAATCTTTAAGTACCTCATGTGACCACACATTTGTATCCAGCATATCAAGGGAATTAAGAGAAATCTTTTCTCAGACAGCCATTGGAGGGAGAGAGAAAGATAGTGAATAAAGCATGCAGATGAGGATTTTTTTTTTTTTTAACAGGAAAAGTCTGGTAATGAGACTTCAGCTGCATTTGCTATCTATTCTTTTCTACTTAAGTATGAAGAGTGAGATAATTTGATTACAATTTGGTTTGTAGCATGATAATTAAAGGGAACACATTTTTGCTTCCCCAGGCAAGTCTGACCCTCCGTTTTTGGAAAACCTAGGGTGATGAAACAGAATGCTGAATAAGTTACTGAAATGTAATTGCATCTGAAATCTTGTCAAAAATGGAGAAATTTCTGTGTGTATTTATGAGGTAGGAGAGAATGGAGGAGGGGAGAGAAAACTGTCTCTAAGTTAGGAAAGGTGGGATGCAACTTTTCTATGTACAGTGAAATCAAAAACATGGAGAAGAATGCAGAATTATGAAAATATGTGGTGATTTTTTTCCAGCTAAGTGTGTGTGTGTGTGTGTGTGTGTGTGTGTGTTTGGATTAAATTAACCAATGTCAAGTCAGTTAAAGGCTTCTGTATTGGGACTGGCCCTCTTTACAAAGATTTACATGGTTGGACATGGGTAATCGAGAATGGATATTAATTTTATCTTGAAATAAGATACATTATCACCAAATATAAAATGACTCCATAGATTCACCGAGCAGTCAAGAACAAAGTATATTACTTGCCATCATGATTTGATATTTTTCTCTGGGAAATTAAGTTCCATTTGCTTTCTATTTTCTTTAGCTTTCCACTAGTACAATGACTCAAGCTGCCTGGGAATCAGTTTGCATTAGAGCCCTGTGAACCTGGGGCTGAATTTCCAGTCACCCTAGATCACAAAGACAAGAGAGATTCTTTAGATGGGGTTCCCCACCGTGAATTTTTATTAACATAGAGGAAATGCTGGTTCTGACTGTCTCCTTTTCACCAAACAGTCCCGGCACCCTGACTACAAATGTGTTTCCCTCGCAGACTGTGCGCCATTGGCCATCCTGCCACTGACAGGTGAAGCACTTCAGGAAGTACAGAGATTTTCTACATCCTCGCCTGGATGCATCTGAGCTGGCAGTAGATTGTAGTCAAGCAAATGAGTCTTGAGGATATTCTGGCCATTATAAAGCTTGCCAAATGATGCAGAGGTCTAGCTCCTTCCTGGGCAACCAGGGTTCTGTCATTAGCCAGACAGGGTCTTTGGGAACTTGAGAATTCAATAGGGAACTGGGGGGGTGGGGTGGGGGAAAGCAACTTTTGCTTTAGCTTAAGGTATTCTGTAATAGCTGTTGTACAGATACCTCTTTAGCAATGGCACTTTTATTCAAAAAAAAATTTTTTTAAGATTTATTTATCTATTCGAGAGAGAGAGAGAGAGAAAGAGAGAAAAGGAGAAAGGGAGGGTGAGGAGGGGGAGGGGCAGAGGGAGAGGGAGAGAGACTCCCAAGCGACTCTACGCTGAGCATGGAGGCAGATGTGGGGCTTGCTCTCATGACCCTGAGATCATGACCTGAGCCGAAATCAAGACTCAGTCATCCAACCCACCAAGCCACCCAGGCACCCCACAATGGCACTTTTAAAGTAAAGCTATGGGGGCACCTGGGTGGCTCAGTCCTTAAGCGTCTGCCTTCGGCTCAGGTCATGATCCCAGGGTCCTGGGATTGAGTCCCATGTCAGGATCCCTGCTCAGGGGGGAGCCTGCTTCTCCCTCTCCCACTCCCTCTGCTTGTGTTCCCTCTCTCGCTGTGTCTCTGTCAAATAAATAAATAAAATCTTAAAAAAAAAAAAAGTAAAGCTATGTATGATTCTACCAAGCTATCTACCTCATCCACTTATTTTTCTTTTCCACTTATTTTTTTTTAAATTTTATTTATTTATTTGACAGAGAGAGACACTTAACGCTTAACGACTGAGCCACCCAGGTGCCCCTCTTTTCCACTTATTTTTAATTGTCTGTAAGTTTACTCAGTTTGAAAGTGCCATTATAATGTAGATACAATGCTATACCCAGCTCATTTTACTTCAACTTATATCTTAATTATATATCATAATTTCCTAAAATAATCTTTCACAAAATAGAATTTTAGCTGTTTCTAATCTTTTATTATTCATAAAGAATGTTGCATGTGAACACCTTTCTGACTGTAAATCTCTACTTAACTTCCCTAACTTAAATCTAAGGGACCACAGGACATTGATAAATTGATAAATTGCTTTCTGAAAAATGTGCACTGGTTGCTAGTAGTATATGATCTTACCAATTTCAACACAAAGGCAAATTTTCCTACATGCAGAACTTCTCATGGACTCCTTCCAGCAATATTATTTTCTGGTGACTAACTGTTCTGCTATAGGTTACTATGTTATGTTATGGCCTATTAGGAACTCACACAATGTATTTGGCAGATGGTAAGAATGCAATTATTTTTTTAAAAAATTAATCTGTGTCCTATTGGTAGACATAAAATTCTACTTAACTCTAATACCATTTATTATAGTTTTTATTCTAACTTAAAAGTTAAAAAAATCAATGACTTTCTATCATCAGGGTTAACATTTACCTATGTCAAATCTCAGGAATAGAACCTTCTGCTCTCTCTGTCCCGGTTCTAAGGAAAATAGTGACTATACCACAAATACGTTATTGTTTGGGAGGACTACTCATTCAGAATCTGGATAGAACTGATCCTAGAAACAGCAGTCAGAGAAGGACCAGAGAACAATAATTCTACCTACTCATTTTCAATAACATGTGAAATGAGAGGAAGCCAAAGTTGCAGAGATTCTGATGTGTTTAAATAGGCAGCATAGGGGCGCCTGGGTGGCTCAGTCAGTTAAGTGTCTGCCTTAGGCTCAGGTCATGAGCCAGGGGTCCTGGGATCAAGTCCTGCTTCAGGGCTTCCTGCTCAGCGGGGAGCCTGCTTCTCCCTCTACCCCTCCCACCCTGTTTGTGCGCTCTCTCTCTCTCTCAAATAAATAAATAAAATCTTAAAAAAAAGAAAAAATAGGCAGCATAGTTTACATGCCTCTGTGCATTAAATTTTCAGATTTTCTGTAGCATAAGCTATTCAGGTAAATAAAAAAAAAAACTTGCCTATGCTTTCCAGGTAATATCTACAAAATGAAAACTGCAAAACAACTAGTGATTCTGCGGGTGGGTAGGAAAAAAGCCCATCAAATCAGATTGTAGCTGTGTAAACAAAGCCTTTGGTTTAATGGCCCACTCTGTGCTTTGTTTTTTACCTGTCTATTTTGGCAACAGGTTAAGGTAGTCTGGAGTGTTTCACCTGCTTCTGATTATTTGCAGATATGGTTTCCCTCACAAGCCCTAAGTGCTGGGATGTGCTTAGCAAAGCCATAATTAAAGGTCTAATTTATTGAGAAAGGGCAAAAGTAGATTTTTCTGTTTATTTTTCATTATAGCAATACTAAGTTACATTTCTACCACTATTATTTTTATTATGCACATCTATGCACATCTACTTTTATTATACACATCTGAGTGTGTATAATAGGTAGAAGGATATTTAGAGACAGAGATAGAATACACTGGCTCTGTATTTTATTACTTGCTACTATTTCATTATGTCTTTTCCAACCCCCAGGAAGGTGGACGTGTTCTTCTCCATTGACCAAAAGGCTAGAGGATAATTTTCCGTCACCTGAAGGTCTTCAAAGCCAACAGGCAACATTTCCAGTCAGGCAGGTAATTATAACCAGCTCTAGCTGGGCTCTCCATACTGAAGGTTGCTGATCTTGCAGTACAAAAAAATATTTTCAGCTGTGGACAATTAGCAAACTCAGTAGACCAGGCAAAAGGGCAGCCCTCTTCTGCACAATTCCGCAGCCAGCTCTACTTTGACAGCTATATAATTACATGGGCCATAAATTACGCTCAGTAATCACCTTGTTTATAATTTCATTCCCTGTAAATTAGTAGTGTAATGAAATGAGATTTCATAACCACCAGATGCACAGGGAGCTGCTCACCAGAGACTCTGGCAACAGCTAAGAGGCAACCCCGTCCCAAGGAGTGAGGTTTTGGTGGGCTGCTGTTTGTTGGTCATGCCAATGGCAAGTGATCCAGTACACCAAGCTGGGAGCTGCCAGTGACATTCAGGCAGCTCCAGGATGGAAGCCATAGATATTCCAGCAGCTGGGAGAAACATGGCATCCTGTTTGAAAGGAAAACTTTGCTTTTTTTAAAAAAAATATCATGTATCACAGCAGCTCCATTTATGGATGTAATGAGGGCATGTAGAGATTCCTCAAGAGTTCATCTTAAGAGTAATGATGGTGGGCAAATGCTCCATAAAGAAGATATTCACCATGGGTAAGTGCATGGTCTGTTTTACGACATGGGAATTGGTAAATGAGGAAGAAATGTAAGCATTTCCCAAGGTTTTTTTTTTTCTCCATATGGAGAAATCTTTCTTGAAAATCCTTTGTATCATGCTCAGTAACTGTGACAAAGAAAGAAATAAGAATGGAAATAGTAATAAAAATGCTGGTCGTCTTTGTTCTAGGGTTTGTTCTAGGGTTTTCACAACTTCTGAGACACAACTCCCAACTATTTCATAATAAAACAATGGCAGATTATAGTTTTTAGAATGGATAGTGTACAACTGAGAATTATATATTTTTTTAAGAAAAGGAAGAACAGATGAACAATTGATAATTTCCGTCTTATATTACAAAGCCTCAACAAGTTATCTGCAAGAGATTTATTAGAATTTGAGCCATTACTGCAATAAGAATTGTGCTGGAAGGAAAAATACAAATTATCTGCCACTGCTTCTAACAGAGCTGGGAGGGGGGAAATGCATGAATCTAGAAGCTTTAATTACCTGCAGAAATGTGAGTTGGTTATGCAGCACCTATTTTAATTACCATCTGATTAAAATTAATCCTAGCTAGGAAAGGAGAAAGCAGAATAAGGAAACTGCAGTCTGAAGGTTAACGTTCCAAATGCCACCAAATGCAGACAAGTAAGGAAGAGAAAATCTGGCTGAAGGACATGTACTGTGAGTGACTATCTGAAATGTGAAATGTTTCTACATATTTGTTGTTTTGACACATGCTTTCATATTTCCTGAACTTCTGGAAAAGTTGGATCCTTCATTCTTCTACCAGAGGATTCTAGATATGGTAACATTTTCCCCAGGTAGAAGCATTTCAAGTGAAGTAAAATTATTCCAAGGTATTAGAGACATGCGTGGGACTTTGACACCAATTCTCAGTGACTGTTCCTCCAATGACAAACCTAGAATGTAAATGAACAGCAAGTAATTTGTCTTTTTGTCCTAGTATGATATTTGTGACTTTTTCACAGATGGAGAATGCCAAAAAGATCCTTATGTGTTCTAGAAATTGACTGTTGATCACTTCTTTGAAAATCATGACAAATTGCTTGAAAAGCTGAGGTTTTTGTATTAGGGCCGTGTGCACACTCATGTATTCACTCATATCAACCTGCCTTGATGTCAGGGACCTGACAAACATAGGACTATCACCAACAGGTCAGATAGTTCTTGGTCTACACTGGCAGCTTAAAAACTATGGATCCTTCATGTAGACAGGTAATTTTCAACTCAATTGCCATTGATAGGAGTTGAACTTTGAGTTGGTTTTACATTTGAAATGATGGATTCACACTCAAATATCTGTCCTCAGGCACCAATCACTCTTCTGATGAAAGTGAGCATTTTCAAGAATACCGTCAAGAATTAGGGTATTAGCTAAAAAAAGAAAAAAGAAAAAATAACTGATTAACACGGGGCTTGAAACCACAACCTTGGCTGCCATTGTCGCCATTACTAAATTACATCTGAGTGAACTATCTTAATCAATACGAGTTCTATCACTACCATAATGGCAGCCAAAATCATAAGTAAGTTGTTAAGAAAATTTTGGTGGTTGAAAGATTGAAGATTAAATAAAAATTCACAGAACCTAAGGGTGCCTGGGTGGCTCAGTCATCCTGGGTGATCTCAGGGTCCTGGGATTGAGCCCTGCGTCTGGCTCCCTGCTCAGTGGGGAGTCTGCTTCTCCCTCTCACTATATGTCTCTCTCTCTTTCTGAAATAAATAAAATCTTTTTAAAAAATTGAAAAATAAATAAAAATAATAAATATTAAAAATTCATAGAACTTACCTCACCATACATCTAAAGGAAATTAAAAATTAATAAAAATAGCAAAAATAAACTAACAGCATTCAAACATGTGAAAGAACCAAATTCTGTATCACAAATCTTTAAAAGTATTGTCTAGTAGCAAAATAATGAGCAGATCAAAATTGAAAGCAGGCAATAATAATCCATAGAAATGCCTTCCTCCACCAGTATAGTACCACCACCTTCTCCTGGCACCCCCCACCACCCACTGCTAGACTTCAGCATTGTGGGGAGAATGAGAAGTGAGGAATTAAGAGAAATTCTACTAACTGGAGAAGTGTCCTTGATGAGTGGTCTGAAAGGAAGTGATGGTGAAGCAGTAGTGGGCCAGATGGGAAGGAAGTGAGGTTAGAAAATAAGCAAAAGGAAACAGAATACACTTCTTCATTAAAGTGACTTGCTAGAAACTGACATCATTAATAAAACTTGTCATTTAGTTTCCTTCTGACAGGGAGAAAGGTGACAATACTAATTATCCCCAATAATTAAATAATTAACAATTAAATAAATATTATTTTGTTAGAATTAAGGGAAAAAAAAGTAAAACAAATGTAAATTCCTACAGGTATATAATAATAAAGTATCCCAAACATAGGGGCAACATAGTTTCCCAAATGAAAGGGGAAAACATAGTATCCCAAATGAAATGGGAAAACATAGTATCCCAAATCAAAGCCATCTACTCACTGTGAATGACACAAGAAAAGATGACATGGGTCCTCTTTTATTCCCCGTTACACTGGCTTAGAAGGAAACAGGAATGGATGCTGGGTGAATTCAAATATTAGAAACCAGGGTAGTGGCGCCTGGTGGCTCAGTCAGTTGAGTATCTGACTCTTGATTTCAGCTCAGGGCATGATTATCAGGGTGGTGGGATGGAGCCCCATGTGGGACTCTGCACTCAGCAGGGAGTCTGTTTGAGAGTTTCTCTCTCTCCCCCATTCCCTCTGTCCTTCCCCCAATCTTTCTCTCTCTAAAAAATAAAGAAATAAGATAAACAAATCTTTGGGAGAAAAAAAAAAGAACCATATGAAACCAGGGTAACCATATGAATCAAAGCTCTCCCATCCTCAGTTCCCACAACACTTTATATCACTATAAGAAGGAAGTATGAAATTTAAAATATGAGAGATCAGTGAAAAATATTCACTGGCTATAACCTCACACCAGTCAGAATGGCTAAAATGAACAAGTCAGGAAATGACAGATGTTGGCGGGGATGCGGAGAAAGGGGAACCCTCCTACACTGTTGGTGGGAATGCAAGCTGGTGCAGCCACTCTGGAAAACAGTATGGAGGTTCCTCAAAAAGTTGAAAATAGAGCTACCATATGATCCAGCAATTGCACTACTGGGTATTTACACCAAAGATACAAAAGTAGGGATCCGAAAGGGTACGTGCACCCTGATGTTTATAGCAGCAATGTCCACAATAGCCAAACTGTGGAAAGAGCCAAGATGCCCATCAACAGATGAATGGATAAAGAAGAAGTGGTATATATATATAATGGAATATTATGCAGCCATCAAAAGGAATGAGATCTTGCCATTTGCAACGACGTGGATGGAACTGGAGGGTATTATGCTGAGCGAAATAAGTCAAACAGAGAAAGATATGTATCATATGACCTCACTGATATGAGGAATTCTTAATCTCAGGAAACAAACTGAGGGTTGCTGGAGTGGGGGGTGGGGTGGGAGGGATGGGGTGACTGGGTGATGGACACTGGGGAGGGTATGTGCTCTGGTAAGCACTGTGAATTGTCCAAGACTGTTGAATCTCAGATCTGTACCTCTGAAACAAATAATGCAATAGATGTTAAGAAAGAAAAAAAGAAGAAGAAGAATGTAGCAGGAGGGGAAGAATGAAGGGGGGGAAATAGGAGGGGTAGACGAACCATGAGAGACGATGGACTCTGAAAAACAAACTGAGGGTTCTAGAGGGGAGGGGGGTGGGAGGATGGGTTAGCCTGGTGATGGGTATTGAGGAGGGCACGTTCTGCATGGAGCACTGGGTGTTATGCACAAACAATGAATCATGGAACACTATATCTAAAACTAATGATGTAATGTATGGGGATTAACATAACAATAAAAAAATTAAAAAAAAAATATTCACTGGCTATAAAATCCTTAATGCCCTCTCACTACCACGACAGAATATGGTATACAAAACAGAACCTATAACCTTCAGTCTTTGATCTGAAGCTTTGATGCAAAAACCCAAACACAGACTCATCTGATGTTTGAAGGGAGCCAAAAATAGCATACTCAAAATACATTTGGCCAAATGCAAGATCCAGATGAAGCAGCCTATTTAATTAACAAATAGCCTAAAAAGATATGGCAGGGCAACAATACAAAAATACGAGAGCAAATAATAATAGTAAGGAGAGATGAAAATGGCAAAATAAAAAGGAAAGAGAAAAAGAGAATCAGCTCTGAAAAAAAAAAAAAATATATATATATATATTTATACTAGGAAATAGAAAAAGAAAAATTTTCAACAATAACTTTATATTTTCAAGGAATTAAGGAAGATACAAAAATTTGGAACTATATGTAAAAAGAAAATATTAAGATAAGGTAAGTGGGGGCGCCTGGGTGGCTCAGTGGTTAAGTGTCTGCCTTCGGCTCAGGTCATGATCCCAGGGTCCTGGGATCGAGCCCCACATCAGGCTCCCTGCTCAGCGGGAAGCCTGCTTCTCCCGCTCCCACTCCCCCTGCTTGTGTTCCCTCTCTCGCTGTATCTCTCTGTCAAATAAATAAAATTATATATAAAAAAAAGAATAAGATAAGTGATACCTGCATGCTAAGAAAATAACTAGTTCACAATAAACTATACCAGAGCAAATGAATGCATTAGAAATAGAGTAGAAATCACATAATAGAAGGCCAGATCAGGGACATAGAGGGTGGGCATTAAAACATTACCACCAGGTGAAGGTAAAAGTCTACGTTCCCTACTGGGCTTCCATTGACACCTGAAGTTGGGATATTCTTTGTTACTTTTATGTAGAAGTGGGAGTTCTGGCTCACTTCATGGTCCCATGGACACCGTGGTGAGAGTTGTCTCAGTACTGCTGGGTGACAGTGAAAGTCGTGATCCTCTATTGGACCTCCTCTCACACCATCCACCTCATTACTATTGGGTGGGGGTGGAAGGCCAGGATCTCCAAGTGGTTTCCACTGACACCAGGGGATGGATGGCTTATTACTGGACAACAGGATGAAAATCCCAGCTCCCTCTGTGGTTTTCTGTAACCATCCCAGTGAAGATATTAGGGAGCTTTATTACAGTCCAGTAATGGTGTAAGTCTAAGCTCCCCTCCTTGGTTTTTGCTGGCATGGGTGGGGATAGGTTCATAGTTTTTCCATGATGATTGCGTGGAGCAGAGAAGTTATTGTCTAAAACTTTCCTGTTTTTACCAGGCTGTCACTTTCTTGATCCTCTGGCTGGAGGGAACAGACTTTTTTATTACACCTGTGGGTGTTTCTACTTATATGACTTCCTCAGCTCCAAGTTTCCAGCACAGAAGACAAAAATAAAACCCAGGGAAATCACACTGAGTTGTTCCTTGGGCCCAAGGTCCCTAGCCAGTCTGCCTTATCCTCTCCACCTCTTGGGGGTCTTCTTAACATTTGTTGTATATATAATGTCAATGTTTTAGGTTGTTCTTAGTGGAAGGAATAGAGGGAAGTACACATATTTTATCTTCCTGAAAGCAAAAGTCTGAACACATTTTTGAAAGATTGAAAGTGAATGGAAGAGTAGAAGTTGAAACTCAAGTGCCTGCAGAGGTTTCTAACAAAAAGTAAAAAACATCAAGTACTGGCAAGGATGTAGAGAAAAGAGCCCTTGTAAATCTCATAAATTGCTGGTGAGAATGCAAAATGATATAGGTGCTTTGGAGAAGCTTTTGGCAGCGTCTTGAAAGTTAAACATATATTTATCACAGGACCCAACAATACCTTTTCTAAGGCATTTGCTCAAGAATAACAAAACATATTTTCATACAGAAAACCTTAATTTTAATGTGAATGTCCATTTGTTGTTTATAAGAAACAACTCAAGGTCTATCAACTAATGAATAAATTATAAAATTATGGTACATCCAGAAATATAATACTCCTCAGCACTGAGAAGGTGTAACTTTTGATAAATTCAACAGCATAAATGAATCTCAAACCATTTTGCTATTGAACAATGCAATACACAAAATATTGGCTATAATTTGATTCCATTTATGTAACGTTCTGGAAAAGGCAAAAATACAGAAACCAAAATCATATCAGTGGGTGGGAAAAAGAGATTGTTCAACAAAGGGACATAAGGGAACTTTTTGCAATGATGATAATGCCTTATACTTTGATTGTGGTAGTGGTTGCTCCATTATATCATAAGCTCATAGAACTCTACATTTAAACAGTATAAATTTCAGTGAAGGTAATTTATAAACCAATGAATTTAACTTGAAAATAATGAAGTTAAAAATGGACAATAAAATCCTTAATAGAAGACATGAAAAATAAATAAACGTTTTAAAAATGCTTTTAAAAGTTAAAAAATAAGCTAAGATAAATCAATGGGGTGGTCTTCTAAGTTCCTGGACCCAATTCCAACATGTGTGTGTGGGAGTGGGGTTCATACACCTTCAACCTTAAGTGTCCTAGAATTTAACTCCATCTAACACTATCTACTTGGAGATAGAATCAGATCCCACAGGTTAAGGGCTCAGTTCTGATACAGGCAGGCTGGGTCTCACAACCCAGACAGGGGTCCCACAGGATTAGCCAAGAGGGTCCTTGGCTTCACACAGGATGGAGATCAAACATGGAGCCAGCAGGAAGTGAAAGCAATTTATTGAAGATCTCTCTCTCTCTCTAGGCATATATTGACTATGGGGGATTTGGAAAGGAAAAGAGCATGAATCTTGTCTTTGCTTGGGGTCTGGGGTCTGGGGTTTTTACTGGCAGTTGTGGTCTGGTGTATGTGTCCTCTTAGCCATCCAGGAACTGGTCAAAATAAGGACAAGGCCCAGGTGTCCTTCATAAGTCACTCATTCCCTGAAGCCAGGAGTCTTGGGTCAAGATGTTGGAGTCAGTGGTCTTGGAGAACATTTATGAGGACCCCACCTGATCACTCCTTAGATGTTATCTATTTGCTGGAAGTCTACAAAGATATCATTATCTCTTTGTCCCCCACTAGGAGGACATATGCTATTTGCATTACAAGGCATGTGCAGATTGGGGCGGTGGTGCAGGTCCTAGCAAGATTAGAAGCTAAAAAAGGAGCAAAAGAAAACAAACAAACAAAAAACACAGCTTTTTTAATGGGGTCCCTTCAGTTTCCCTGTCTCAGTTCCACAAAACTGCCCCCTACTCAGATACCAGTTGCAAATAGTAGGTCCTCCGGTTACCCATAACTTCTATCTGATTTGGATTTGGCTATAAATTGAGACTCCCGTGGCCTCTTGCCTCAGGTTCAATTAATTTGCTAGAGTAGCTCACAGAATTCAAGAAAACAGTTTACTTACATTTACCAGTATATTATACAAGGAAATGTACGGAGTACAGATGATATCTAGGTGGAAGAGATGCACAGGGCAAGGCATGGGGAAAGGGCACAGACATTCCATGCCCTCTCCTGGTGCACCACTCTCCTACACCTCTACTGTTCACCAGCCCACAAGCTCTCCAAACTCAGTCCTTTTTGGGTTTTTACGGAGGCTTCAGCACATAGACATGATTGATTATATCACTGGCTATTGGCGATTGATTCAACCTCCAGATTCTTGCCCCTCCCTGGAAATTGGGTGAGGTGGGACTGAAAGTTCCAACTCTCTAATCACATGGTGGGCTCCGCTGGCAACTGGCCTTCATCTTTACCTGCAGTCCAAAAGTCACCTCATTCACATAACAAAAGACACTTTTACAGTTCTCATCACTTAGGAAATTCCAGGGGTTTTAGGAGCTTTGTGCCAGAAACAGACAGACAAAATATACGCTTCTTACTATAAAGTACAGTCTCACAAATGGACATAGGTGAAAAAAGAAAACTAAAGAAATAAAGAGGTCAAATTCACTAAATGTAATTTCAGAAAGACAAAGAGGATTAAACAAAGAGAAGGAATCTAAAAAAGATAATATAAGCATATTTCCCAGGACTGAAGGATCTGAGTTTGCAAATTGTAAGGTCTCACTGCAAAGAATAGTAAATTAAAAAAAGAACCACAACAAGGCACACCATAGTGAAATTTTAGAACAAAAGAAATAGAGAACACCTACAGTTTTCCATGTGAGAACATTTTTAAATGAGATAAACAAAGCTTACACATATAAGAAAACCTGTACCAAAATTGTACTGGTCCTCTCAAGAGCAGCATGCAACCTCTATAAGAAATGAACAATGTCTTCAGAGTTCTGAAAATTTTTTTGCTAACATAATTCTATATCCAGCTAGATTATCAATCAAGATAGACATTTTCACGAATGTAAGACCTGAAAAAAAGTTTACCATTTGTGAAAGAGGAAGCTAAAGCATCCAGAAAACAAGAAATCCAATAGCTGAAAGAAGTGAAAAGAATCACAAGGATAATGTTAAACAGAGTCTCATATTACATTGAGACGGTATATGCCTAGGGACCCAGTTAAGTTTAAAGCAGGAGGATGTAGAACCCCTGAATGTCAGTATATATATTGTCTTTGGAACAATTACATTATCTGATATATTTCAACATTTAGAAAATAGTATTGGGATTCTATGAGGGGAGTTGGAAAGAATTACTGATAGGTACATAGAAAACTTAGCAAATTAAAACTCAAACAACTAAAAACTTCAGGAAAAATAAAAACTTGTTGATTGTATGTAATTTAATCTTAGTACTAACACAGCTTGGCACAGCAATGAAAAAATATTTACACACTCAAAAATAATGTACACACTATATACTGGTTTAATATAAGAATACTTTTGGGGGATAGGGGAAGCAGAAATGCTTCATGTGATAATGCTTCCTATTTCTTAATAGGCATCACTAAAATATCAATAAAATCAAGATAGTAAGTATGCTTATATAAATATATTAGCTGGAAATAATAGAGCTAAACATAAGAAGTAGCAGTTCAAATAATTGGCTGAGGTTGCCTTTGGAGAACAAATAGGGCATGTGAAAGAAGGCAGGGACATATTTTTCATTATACACTTTATAATTCTATTCAATAAAATGGGAGGATTGCTAAAAAGTTCCCTCTGCCCCGCTTCCCTAATTCCTAAATCCAAAGTGCAAATGATTTGGAATCAGAGACAATTTAAAATCTTTGCTTTACTACTAACTATGGATTTGGAGTAAATCATTTAACTTAAGTGAATCTCAGTTTCTACTATTTAAAGTATAAACAATAGCAACTAATTTAATGGATTGAGATGAGAATTAAATGATGAAAGAAAGAAAGCTCTCATCCCAGGGAGAGGCATATTAGAGCTACTTATACATGTTACTTTTACTTTTGAAGATTTCTCTTCTCCTGGTCTCAGCATAACCTACTTTTATGACTTTATTTCTTTGGAGAAGATTTTGCAAACTCATTTTAATTTTAGAACTTTGTGCAACTAAATTTTATGTGAAATTCTAATATAAACAATTTAAGCTTAAATTTTTATGACTGAAATGCACCATTAACAATAGTACATAAAATGAGTGTGAGATAACGTTGAAATAACATTATGCCATACTACTGACTTGTCATGCTAGATATTATACCTACATACAAAAATGCAGAAAGAAAAGCATCATTGAAACAATATAAAGATAATATCCAAAATGCCTTAATTATTTGCTTTGGGTGGTAAAATATGGAATTTTTTTCTCACTTTATACATTTACAAAATTTTCTGTAATAAACGTTATCCAATTTATAATCAAAAGAAAATAAACCTTATAAGGATAGTGAATAATGTGTTAAAACTGCCTTTTTAAAAGTACTTTCTAAATATGAATGATATCAATGTTAATACCATTCATGAAATACTGATTTTAATAATAAATAGATATTAATAAAATAATAAAGTAATATTTATTTTAGAATATAAAATCAGTTGTGCTTGTGATTATCTTTTTTTAAAATTTTATTTATTTATTTGATAGAGAGAGGCACAGCGAGAGAGGGAACACAAGCAGGGGGAGTGGGAGAGGGAGAAGCAGGCTTCCCGCCGAGCAGGGAGCCCGAGGTGGGGCTGGATCCCAGGACCCTGAGACCACGACCCGAGCTGAAGGCAGACGCCCAACAACTGAGCCACCCAGGTGCCCCTGTGCTTGTGATTATCTTAATTTACCTTCTGTTTTCAACATTAGTTTCTAATATGCCCAAAAGAATCATGAATGAACATTTTAAACTGGAAGAGCTTGAGCTGAGATACTCAACTTATATACCAAGGAGGAGACTTTAGTTAGTAATTAAGCAATAATAATCAAGGCAGATTAATGGCTGTCTCAGAAAATTCATTGCTGTGGGCCATTAACCCTAGTACAGCAATTAATTCCCAAGGAAATGACCTATGCTTTAGAGGCCATTTCTGTAGTTAGAAATTATCAGAAGTAAAACCACACTAAAAGATCCATTGTCAAAAAGTAAGCATGCCATTTCTATTCTTGCGATGATTAATTTTGTGTGCTAATTTGATTGGACCATGGGTACCCAGATATTTTGGTCAACATTATTCTAGGTGTCTGTATTTGATGAGATTAACACTTGAATTGGTAGATTGTGTAAAGCAGATTGCTCTCCTTAATGTGAGTGGCCCTCATTCAATTAGTTGAAGGTCTGAATAAAACAAAAAGGCTGATCCTCCCCTGAGTAAGAGGGGAACTCCTCCTGACTGACTGCCTTGAGGTAGAACATTGGTCTTTTTTTTTCTGTCATGAGACTGGAATGGAAACACTGGTTCTTCCTGGGTTTCAATTCTGCCAGCTTTTGGACTAGAATTTATTATCATTGGCTCTCCTGGTTCTTAGACCTTCAGATTGGGACTGAAATTACATCTTCTGGGTCTACAACTAGCTGACTGCAGATTTTGAGACTTCTCAGCTTCCTTAATCACAATAAGCCAATGATATACCTACCTACCTACACACCCACCCACCTACCTACCTACCTACCTACTGGTTCTGTTTCTCTGAAAAACCCTAACATAATTTCCCTTCTTCCCTCCCTCCCTTCCTTCTTCCCTCCCTCCATTTTTCTTCCTTCCTTTCCTCCTTCCTTCCTTCCCTCCTTCCTTCCTTTACTCCCTCCTTCCTTTCCTCCCTCCCTCCCTCCCCCCTTTCTTTCTTTCTTTCTTTCTACATGTAAAGGGAAATTTGAAAACATGCACACTCAAAAATTCAACAACTAACAATTTCTTAAGCTCATGAGTTATATTCAATTTTCTTAAATTGTAATTCAAAATTATTTGAAAAGAAAGAAGAAATTAGTATTTATTTAGAATTTATGATGTGACAGGTGTCTTACATATACTATTATGATTAGTTCACAAGACAAATGGTAAAAAATAAGGAGTATAAACATTATTTTATAGATGAGAAAACATGGGTTCAGAGTATTTAATCAACTTACTCATAGGCACAGAGTAAGAATCATCTAAAGAGATCTGATACCAGAATTTCTGGTTTTAAACCCATGATCTTTCTGCAGTACATTATTGCAGTCTTTCTCAAGATCCCCCTTTTAGACTAGCACATAACAAAGAATTCTTACCAGAACTTGCTTTATGTAATGGTTTAAACAGACATCATACTAATATATGGTGTAATAATAATAATTTAATACAGAGAAATTAATCAAAACATATTTATTAGTATCAAGTAATATGACAAGAGTATGCATAGGTATTATTTGAGGGGACACTGACATTACCACCTAAAATTTTATTTATCAAAAATATATCAATCTTATAATAAAATAAATATGATATTGGCATGCTTCTTACTCTAGCCATAGCAATAAGATATGAAAAAAAGGTATAACTCACATAAGGGAAAAGAATTATAGATTAACTTTATTTTTGTGCTTGAGCATTTTTATTTATTCCTCATTTCTGTAAGGGCATAAATTATTTTTATATTCATACAAAAAGTAATTGGACAATGGTTTAAAGTTAGGGGTGTGTGAGGCTTACCCAATTCAAAGATTTTTTAAATCAGAAGTTAAGAGAGCAAGTATAATATTTATTAAAAGATAAACATATGAAGTAGCTCTCTCTTAGAAATATAATATTCAATCCAATATTAATTTTTCATGGAGAGACAGAAATAAAAAGAGAATATCACTACAGATTAGGACTTCAGTAACATGGTGATAGAGAAAAAACTTAGAAATGATTACCACTGAGGTGACACTTGCTAATTTTATATATTGGGCTAAGGACATCAATAAATACATAATCTACATGTTTCTAAACTTTTAGAAATTTTGAAAACTGCTTGTGTTATGTTGTTTTATTTTCTTTGCTTTTTTTTAGGTTCACTCCCTCCTTTAAACCATAAATTAAAAGCAGAGTATTTGTGTAGGCGCAAACCTACAAAATTTGCTGGGGGTGGAGGGTGTTGGTGGAGAAGGAAGCCAAGGAGGAAAGAAGTATTTTTCATGGAGACAAGTGTTTGTCAATTTATTTTCATTTTATTACTCAGTCATGTTTATCTCTCAAGAGAGATACTGTTTGAAAAATGAGAAATGCCTCAAGAAAGGAATTTAATCCATTACATATTTATTTGCATATTGTATTATTCTTGTTTTCTTCTTTTTTTTTTCTTTATTTTTTAAGATATTATGGTCTGGATGTCAAAAATCTGTAAATTGTAGTTAATAGCTAGTAAAAATAAGATTATTGGTACAGGAATGGACTTTTAAATTCATCTCACAGAGAAAATACAGATGATAGTATCCATCTGCTAGCCTCAATGTAGCATCTCCTTTACCTAGGCCAACTTTAAAATGATCCATGTTCTCTCCTTTCATAACTTTATGCCTCCTTGTCTACCTCCCTACAATGAACATAATCTGACCCTTATCATGATGTTTAGCTCTCCATCAAACAATGAAACATGAAAATCTCAAAGCTGATGCAGAGTTCTAGTTTCAGTATGTAAAGTTCCTTCCCTCCTTCTCTCTTTCCCTCCCTCCCTTCCTTTTTTTCATTCCTATTCTTTTTTTCTTTTCTTTTCAACAATATACCTTTTATTTAAAAACCAATGCTTCCTTAATTTCATAATAATCCTATAAAATACCTTTGTTTTGAGTAGGGCTAGAGTAAATCCTCATTTGTGCCCTCCAGTGGCAGCTGGGTAATTGGAATCTTATATTCCTCTGAAGAGAGTAATGGTTCAATGATCGGCATGAATTAGCACCTCCCCTAGGACTTTTGTTAACATTAGTCGGAAAACCACTCCACTTTTGCTGGGATTTTAAGCCATAGAAAGAATATAAACTATAAGCTACTTGTACATCTTTACCATTAGTTATACAAGAAATACTCCCACGAAATGAAGACAATGCTGGGAAGAACAGAACCCAGTGGTGAAATGGGGCAGAATCTTGGTTCTGCTATGCCTGAAGAAAATCTGCCACAGGACTTTACAATTATATAATCTAATAAAGTTTTATTTCATTAACTACATTGAGTTGGATTTCTGTAAATTTCTGCTAAATTCTGTAAATTTAATGACTCCTACTTTATTAAGCAATTAGTGCCCAGAAGTCATTTATTGCTAGTAATAGTTCTAGTACTGAAAGTGGCTAAACTGAAAAAGGGTAGTGTAGTGAGGAGCCCCCTGACTCAGTTACTATTGTATTCAAGGTGATAGTTAAAATATTGTCCATTGTCTCTGTGAAAAATATCAGGTACCCATCGATACTGGAGAGTTAAGGGACTTGGTAAAATCTTTCAGAATGTTGGAGTCTTTCTGTAATGTCCTTTTGTAAAATTCCATCAAAAAAGAGAAAGTTACAGTCTCAGATGACATGTTGGAAAGCAAAAAGTAAACACAGCATATGTTGTTATGAGAGGTCCTATGTTCCTTCAATCCACAATCAAGATGGAGCAAGTCATAAAATCATGCAGACTGCTGGACTGAAAAACAACAAACAAAACAAAACAAGAACAAAAATCTCTGTTTCCAAGCTAATACCAATGGGAGAAAGATTTAGAAGACACAGAGGATACAAAAATGGAACTTCTACATTTCCAAAAAGTCTCCTGTTAGGTGTATCCTGCCATTTAAATTAAACCATTATCCAAAATTTAAAGAGCCATTGTGTTTGATGCATCCTGGGTTGAAGGAGCATACGAGGCCCCCTATATTAGGTAATATATACCTGAAACTACTGTTTCTTTTTTTTTAAGATTTTATTTATTTATTTCTGAGAGAGACAGAGTGTGCATGCACAAGCAGGGGAGAGGGGCAGAGGGAAAAGCAGACTCCCTGATGACCAGGGAGCCCAATGCGGGACTCAATCCCAGGACTCTGGGATCATGACCTGACCTGAAGGCAGACACTTAACCAACTGAGACACTCAGGTGCCCCCTGAAACTATTGTTTCAAAAGCCAAAGCCAAGATGGACCAGTTATTTTGAAAGTCTGGGAAGCTGGGCTGAACACTGCAGCTCAGTGCAAGGCAACAATAAACCACAATGGTGAAATCTGTTTTCGTGATCTGTTGACAATGGATTTGAGGACATTTTTTTAAAAGGTTTATTTATTTATTTATTTATTTATTTATTTATTTATTTATTTATTTCAGAGAAAGAGAAAGCTGGGGAGAGGGACAGAGGGAGAGACGGTCTTAAGCAGACTCTGCACTGAGCACAGAGCCCCACGTCGTGCTTGATCAAACAACCCTGAGATCATGACCTAAGCCAAAACCAAGAGTCAGATTCTTAACTGACCGTGCCACCTAGGCACCCCAAGGATTTGAGGCTATTTTTATTTTTATTTTTTTTTAATTTTTTTATTGTTATGTTAATCCCCATACATTACATCATTAGTTTTAGATATAGTGTTCCATGATTCATTGTTTGTGCATAACACCCAGTGCTCCATGCAGAACGTGCCCTCCTCAATACCCATCACCAGGCTAACCCATCCTCCCACCCCCCTCCCCTCTAGAACCCTCAGTTTGTTTTTCAGAGTCCATCGTCTCTCATGGTGCGTCTACCCCTCCGATTTCCCCCCCTTCATTCTTCCCCTCCTGCTACATTCTTCTTTTTTTTTTTCTTTCTTAACATATATTGCATTATTTGTTTCAGAGGTACAGATCTGAGATTCAACAGTCTTGCACAATTCACAGCCCTTACCAGAGCACATACCCTCCCCAGTGTCCATCACCCAGTCACCCCATCCCTCCCACCCCACCCCCCACTCCAGCAACCCTCAGTTTGTTTCCTGAGATTAAGAATTCCTCATATCAGTGAGGTCATATGATACATGTCTTTCTCTGTTTGACTTATTTCGCTCAGCATAATACCCTCCAGTTCCATCCACGTCGTTGCAAATGGCAAGATCTCATTCCTTTTGATGGCTGCATAATATTCCATTGTATATATATACTACTTCTTCTTTATCCATTCATCTGTCGGTGGACATCTTGGCTCTTTCCACAGTTTGGCTATTGTGGACATTGCTGCTATAAACATCGGGGTGCATGTACCCTTTCGGATCCCTACTTTTGTATCTTTGGTGTAAATACCCAGTAGTGCAATTGCTGGATCATATGGTAGCTCTATTTTCAACTTTTTGAGGAACCTCCATCCTGTTTTCCAGAGTGGCTGCACCAGCTTGCATTCCCAACAACAGTGTAGGAGGGTTCCCCTTTCTCCGCATCCCTGCCAACATCTGTCATTTCCTGACTTGTTAATTTTAGCCATTCTGACTGGTGTGAGGTGGTATCTCATTGAGGTTTTGATTTGGATTTCCCTGATGCCGAGCGATATTGAGCACTTTTTCATGTGTCTGTTGGCCATTTGGATGTCTTCTTTGGAAAAATGTCTGTTCATGTCTTCTGCCCATTTCTTGATTGGATTCTTTGTTCTTTCGGTGTTGAGTTTGATGAGTTCTTTATAGATTTTGGATACTAGCCCTTTATCTGATATGTCATTTGCAAATATCTTCTCCCATTCTGTCAGTTGTCTTTTGGTTTTGTTGACTGTTTCCTTTGCTTTGCAAAAGCTTTTTATCTTGATGAAGTCCCAATAGTTCATTTTTGCCCTTGCTTCCCTTGCCTTTGGCAATGTTTCTAGGAAGAAGTTGCTGCGGCTGAGGTCGAATTGAGGCTATTTTTAAAATTTAGTTATTAGCCCACAATGTGTTCAGGTGCTGGATATAATGATAACCTAAGATATTCCACAAGGCCTTAAATTCTCAGTAAAAAAAAATGGGCTCCAGAATCCATGCTGGCCCCCAAAGCCTTACAAAGATGTGGCAAGGAGGAAATTTATCCTCTCAAGAACATGAAGTGAATGAATTGGCTGATTAAAAACTCATTATCAGTAAAGAAAAAGTGTTTACTCTTCTTTTCCAAGGAGAAATGCTATATATGTTATAGATCAGTGAATGTTTAATGCTGTTTCTACTTCTCCCTTTTTCTAATGAGAGATCTTAGTAAAGTTGCTCTGATTCCATTTCATTTTTGTCAGACATATATACTGGGCACAAATGATTTTATCATTTAGCCTCTTTCTGACAATGAAGAAGTCAAAACCTATTCTTACTGATTTGGATCTGGATGCAGTATCTACAGGCAGGTTTAGGTAGGTCTCTTTTGGAAGAATGGGGATATTTTTAAGTTGAACACAGGATTATTCTAATTTGTTTGGTTGAGATATTTAAAGTATTTTATGTACAGAAAGAAATGTGTTCTATGTTTTGACATATATACCCAGTCACAAGCATAAGCAAATGAAAAAGTTTGCCATTCCTTGGACAAAGTGATTGGTTCATAGATGGTGACATGACCCAAATCATGGCATTCAGAATTTGAATTGTTTTTCCAGAGCTAATCAGAAAGATGCTCCCCTTCCTTTAGGTCCATTATGTCATAGAGACCAGACCTCCCATCTGAGGACTTAAGACACAGCCATGTCTAAACTGATCTATTTTTCTTCTTTTAATTGAGTTAATATTCTTCTTTGTTCAGTTATTTGAATAAGATGCCAATCATAAACTAGAAGATCTCTAATAAACATATTAAAATTCTTAATAAGAGCTAAAACAGTATATTTCCTTGATGTCCAGGATGAGGTCTATAAAGCTAAAATAGCATTCTAAATTAAACATGTGTAAAGAATAGTTTTTTTTAATCATACTTTTTTCTGTTTTACTGACATCAAGAATGTTGTAAGAAGATATTTGACGGCCTACTCTCATTCTTATATTTACTTACTGTTAAACCTATAGGCTGCACTATTGGTTCTTTCTTCTGTGAAAAATAGTATCTCATCAAAGTTTTCCCACACTTACTAAATAACAGCTTCTTAGGTATAAATTAAATAGACCATCATTGGGCTGAAAGCAAAACATAATCTATTTCAGTCTAACAGTTTTATTTGCTTTCCTATCAGTATAAACCTATAATAATGTGTCTTCAGATAAAATAAATTTGGAAATATATGATGAACCGCTGTCTTCTACAGTGAATTCAGCCCAATCATTCGTTTACCCCTTTATTTATTTATTTTTATTTTTTAATTTTTTTTAATATTTTATTTATTCATTTGAGACACAGAGATACAGAGAGAGAGCATGAGCAGGGGGAGAGGCAGAGGGAGAGGGAGAAGCAGGCTCCCCGCTGAGCCAGGAGCCCAATGTGGGGCTCGATCCCAGGACCCTGGGATCATGACCTGAGCCGAAGGCAGATGCTTAACCATCTGAGCCACCCAGGCGCCCCACGTTTACCCCTTTAACATATGAACTGGCACTTAATGAAATTGATTTCTGAACTCCTGTAGTATTATGGTTGGCTTTACTATATTTTAATCCCCCTAATAATTACCCAAAATTAGGAAGATGTCTAGAAACATAAGGTAAGGGAATACCTTTCTGCTAATAACAACTATACTACCCAACAGGTAAAGAATATACATTGTACTGCATTTTCTCATTCCTGAGTGAGTGAAGGAGTATTGAAGCTGTTTTTCACTAAAGCTAATTTTTCTGCTCCCAGCTTTTGTAAGATAAAGCTCTTTTAAATCTAGGACAAAATGATAAGCTCCAGAAATGCCATATTAGAAAGTAATTCATTCTGTGATTTTGTCTACAAAGCTGTTTTCACTTAACACCCATTATAATTGGTATACCTGTTGGCATTGGATCAGGGACAATATTTTTTTTGGGGGGTGGGAGCAGTGTATAATTGGTATCTGCTATGTGCAAGATGTCAGTGATAAAATAAACAGAAACTATTCTTAACTTCAACTATCTTACAACTCATGGGAAGGCAAGCTAATGAACAGACAATAGCAATATAGTGTATATAATGCTGTGATAAAGGTAAGCAGCGAAGCATGTATACTCACTCTAATTAGAGACACCAATGTGCTGATAAACTGGTTCTCTGGGGGAAAAATTAAAAAAACTGATTTTGTAAAAACAAACCTGGTTTTGTCATATTTGTTAATTTCCATGTTGTAAATATTTCCACCATGGCCAATTTCAAGCTACTAATAGTTTAACAACTGTTCACAAAGATCTTAAATATTTGTTTTTGAACGAATGCAGGTAGTCTCTAGTCCACCATTATGGGGAATAACACAGTCATAGTGACCAAGGAAGATTTCTAGAAGGGAGTGATATCTAACTGAATATGAAGAAAGAACATTAATTAGTGAAGCGGAGAGAGGAGGGGAAAGATTTGCAGGCAGATAGATCTGCATAGATAAACATCTGGAAGTGAAAGAATACATGGCATTTGGGGAAACTGCAAGGAATTTTTGACTTGATAATAATTTGATACATGAAGTAGATAAAAATGTACTTAAAGAAGGAAATGTGTTCTAGGTGGTGAATGTCCTCACTAGCCACAATAAGCAATCTGAATTTTTTCCAAAGACAATGGTAGGTAGATCATCAGAATGTTTTGGGGATGTAGGATGGGCATAATCTGATCATTAGAACTATCACTCCGGTTGGATCTGGATACAGATCCAGTTGGAGAATGGATCAGTTCTATGAAATATCAGCTGGAGAAGAGAAGACTAAATACAACTGCTAGAAACGGATCCTAAAGCAGTGGCAGTACAGATGGACAGACTTTGACACTGGAGATTTGAGAACACATGAAAGGTGACATATTGGCAAGGGGTAGGGTATGGTGAGGGCAGAGAAGTGTTAAGAACAATTTCAAAGTTTCTATCTTAGAAAACTGAGTGGTTGCTGTGGTTATTTATAAAAAGAATGGATATAGAGAGAGAATAATGTTTCATAAGGGAAGCAAATCTCAGTTTTGTACAAATTGAGTTAGAGGTATCTATAAGACATTCAAATGGAAACAGATGTTTTATACAGAAGGATGAGAGTCAGGATCTGACCAGAATCAAGCTATAGTCTGATTCCTTCCTAAATAATCAGGATAAAATTATGACTGAGATATATTCCCAGATATATTCTCACCTATAAGGTCCCATGGCCTCATGAAAGATACAGGTCATAAGTCAATGACTCAGTTTTGCACAGTATAAAAAGCATACTGAACTGTGGAACACACAAAACGCTTTTACAAAATGTAATTTAGACTTGATGGAATGAAGTCTTTCTTAAAAGTTAAGTGGGAGTTAAATGGTAAAAAAAGGCAGTGAAGGATATTCTTAGTAGATGGGATGATATGTGTAAATATGCACCGGCATAAAGCAACATAAGTCTGAAATGAAGCCTGCAAGAAAGAAAGTGACAAGAAATGAAGTTAGAAATAATCACAAGGACTTCATCATAAATGGACTTTTCTACTAAGCTGAGGAACTTAATATCATTGAAACTATAATAGATATGGACACATTTAAAGCCATGATCATATAGGCATTTCAAAAAATTAACCTGAGCAGAAATATAAGGGATGGCAGGGATTTGAGGAGATAAGAATTTAGTCAACCTTCTTTACATTTTATTATAATTATGGGTAAATTCTTGATGCATAAAATATGAATCCATCCTGCCCAATTAAGAAATCCTAGCAGATCTGCAGGGAGAAAGAAATTAGAAGGAACATACTGTCAGCCATCTGGGAGTCAAAGAATTTTATAAAAGAATTAGAGGTTACTGGCAAGAAGAGTTCCCTGAGAGGTCTGAAGCTGGAGGGAACAGTGATTTCCACATTTGGTATAAGCAAGGAAGAAGGAAGGAGAGAGTGCTATTTCAAACTATAATGATTAAGGTCTCAGGAAAGCTTCAGATAATATACCAAGAAAGCATTAAGTGGCAGGTGATCATCATCAATTTATTGACAATCTGACTTGCAACTAGCCTTGATGTTTGCAACTAATCCTATTGTTACTCTCTTAACAAATCAGGAAGCTAATAAGCAGACAGGAGTGACTGACTTATCTATCTACATCTAAAGTATGTTCTGCTTTCAACCAATTTTACTTCCATGATTGAATGAGACAATGCATATAAAGTTCCTGGCTCATAGTAGGTGGCTAATAAATGAGAAAACAGAATGCTGAGACGGGTATATCGAGTACCCTTTTCAGGGTACTCAATGTACAGTGTTAGTGGTGGGAGTACTGTGGTTCCAAACTAGCTAAGAAGAGGGCTCTACTACTGAGGTTGAATTTCAAAGGTGGACCTTAAGGTATGTATGAGTATGAGTGATGTTGTGATAAAAATGAATGATGCTGGATCAAATCTAAAGTGAGACAGGGAGATAAAAATACATGTGCAACTTATCTTGATGAGCACTGAGAAATGGATAGAATTATTGAATCATTATATTGTATACCTGAAACTAATCTAACTGTATGTTAATTATACTTGAATAAAAAAATCATGTGTGAATTTTTGATATAGACGAATGAAAATAATGATCTCTTTTCCAAGAGGCATCAGTCCATCTTTTAGCCATAGATACTTTATTTTTTGTAATAATTTCTATATTTTTTCCTTACAATGTAAAATGTGTTTCTTGTAACTACTGTAAGGTACTGGTAGTAGAG
Organism: Halichoerus grypus; assembly: GCF_964656455.1. Classification (NCBI taxonomy): domain Eukaryota; kingdom Metazoa; phylum Chordata; class Mammalia; order Carnivora; family Phocidae; genus Halichoerus; species Halichoerus grypus. Next base: position 181,783,226 of record NC_135713.1, read on the forward strand.
AATATCTTTTGTATCTACTCTGAATAAATCTACTACTACTACTAATTTACAGCAATTGCTGTTGGAAAAAGCTTTTTGAAAACACTAATTTCACCTGCAAAAAATAGTACTTCAAAGAGTGGAAGCAACATAGCATTCATATTGTAATGCTTAACAAGATGCCTATAAAAATGAAAACAGGGGCACCTGGGTGGCTCAGTCGTTAAGCGTCTGCCTTCGGTTCAGGTGATGATCCCAGAGTCCTGGGATCGAGCCCCGCATCGGGCTCCCTGCTCGGTGGGGAGTCTGCTTCTCCTTCTCCCTCTGTCTACCACTCTGCCTACTTGTGCTCTCTCTCTGTCAAATAAATAAATAAAATCTTTAAAAAAAAAAATGAAAACAGTTACTGGGTCCATAGAAGCCTTCACTTATAAGAATCAGAGGGGAAAAAATCAAATATGTCTTAATCCTATGATTAGTAGATGGACAATAAAAAGTTTCAGGGATTTAGCATCATGGAATGTTTCCTGTTTATTTTTATTTATTTTTTTGTTTTAACGATTTTATTTATTTGCCAGAGAGAGAGAGAGAGCGCACAAGCACAAGCAAGCGGAGTGGCAGGTAGAGGGAGAGGGAGAAGCAGAGTCCCAATGCGGGACTCAATCCCAGGACTCTGGGATCCTGACCTGAGCCAAAGCCAGATGCTTAATTGACTGAGCCACCCAGGTGTCCCATCGTGTTTAAAAAACAAAATGAATTCAAGGCACATAGCTCAGTCTCCATGTTTTACATTGGAATTACAATGCCTGAAAAGTTTGATTTTCCTATTGTTTATATAGTTACTCTTAGTGCAAGCACTATTATTCAGATCTCTTTGAACTCTAAATTACGGTGTATAAGTGAATACTGATTAACATATAAAAATGCGTTATTTTTGTTAGGAGAAATAAATGCTAACTTAGGGAAAACAATCTTTGCAACATATAAATTTACAATCAAAGAAAGTGTTGATTAAAAAGTTAACAGAATGGCTTTTGTCTTTTTCTTAAAGATTTTATTTATTTATTTATTTAGAAAGAGAGCATGAGTGTGTGCACACGAGCACGGGGAGGGGCAGAGGAAGAGGGAGAATCTCAAGCCGACTCCATGCTGAGCACAGAGCCTGACACAGGGCTCCATCTCACGACTCAATTCATGACCTGAGCCAAAACCAAGAGTCGGACGCTTAACTTCTGAGCCACCCAGGTGCCCCTAGAATGGCTTTTGTCTTTGTGCATGTGGGTGAGAATTGAATCCTTAATTAGAAAGCACATTTGGGGTAAAATTCTTGCTTTGCCATTTATATAATTTAGGCCAATAGATATTGGCCTTAAAACTTAGATTTTTAAATTTTTTCATTTGTAAAACAGGGGAAGTAATGCTTATCTTAATTTGTTGTGAAACAGAAAATTTTTGAGGAAGTACTTCAAGAAATATCAACATATTACATGTGATGTTTCTTTTTATTTTCTTGCTTTTATTTGGGCTATTATTGGAATGGCCCACCAATCAAATATTTGATAGTCTTTAGCATAACAATGTTAAGATATTTTGCCTCCCTAAGATCCATAGGCCATTCAATGGGTTGGTGACAAATTTTCTATTTAGGTCTGAAAGAGATAAAAACAAAGCACCCCTCCTTGAAAAATGTAATTTGGTATATGCATGCGGGGCACACTATGGAGATAAATTCTTTGGGGATAAAAGAATGCTGCCAGTTTTTTGTTCAGTGGTATAAAACTAAGCTGCTCAACTGGGACACCAATTTGAGATTTTTAATTAAAAACCCAGACTGTTGTCCAAGATATTGTTAACAAAACTAAAAATAAAAGCCTGTTGGGTGAGCACAATTAAAAAAAAAAATTCCAGACTCCTCAAGGAAGAATTTAGATTTGTCTGGTGAATCTCACTAGGACTGCCTTGTGCATATTCATCCCACACATCTGAGTGGGTTTGCAGAGCTCTGGCAGAGGGGCAAGTAATCTTTCATCTATCTCTATGACAGTACATATCCAGAAGAAAAATGCCCAAATCCAGTCAATCATGCACTTTATTTGTGTGTTCCTGGGTGTAAGTGTGTGTATGTGTGTGTTTATTTGTGAAAGTGCACAAATACTTTCTTTTGATGTATTATTACCATCAAATTCCAGAATGTTCTTCCCAGGTCCTCACTGCTAGTTTTGCTATTTGCATCAATCACTTGGTATCTGAATTAACAGCCTGGACTGCATATGTATGTTCAGATATATTAAGATTTCACTGTGGTGTGAGAACGGTGAAGTGAGAATGAGCATGTGCTAAGCATGTATACTCAAATACTGTAGAATCTTTAGAAGCCTTAGTTTAGCCAATCCCCATAGCAACTCAATGAGCAATGTGTTACCCTCCCTATTTTGTGGATGAGAAAGCTGAGTGAGGGTCAATCTTTGCAGTACTTATCCCAAGCTTATAGAGTAAGTGACTGACAGATCTAAGACCATAATTCAAGTTTCTCTGGCTTCAAACACTGTGTTCTTCTTAAGTTTACTGTAGTATAGTAAGCACCACTCTGAGCAGTGTTCAAGATCCTATTTTTAGCCAGAGTCTGAAAGATGGAAAGAGCCATATCTAAGAAGAAACCACAGAGGGCAATGCTCATCCTCAGGAGCCTTTCATCGTCATGTGAGGTCTGTGTTTGATTTGTATGGCTGCTGTAATACATCACTACAAACTTAATGGCTTAAAACAGCAAAATCTGTTCTCTTACAGTTCTGGAGGTCATAAATCTAAACTCGGTCTTTCTGAGCTAGAATCAATGTGTCAGTAGGGCCACATTCCTTCTGGAGGCTCTAGGGAAGACTCTGCTTTCTTGCCTTTTCCAGCATCTAAATTCTGTTCACCCTCCATGGCCCTTGGCTCTCTTCCTCCATCTTTAAATCCAGCAGTGGTGGATTGTGTCTTCCTCATGTCTCATCAGGCCAACATCCAGCTCTGTAAGTCAAATCTCTTCTGTCTCTCCTGCCTCCTGCTTCCACTTTTAAGGACTCTTGTGATTACACTGGGCCTGTCTGGATAATCCAGGATAATGTTCCCATTTCACGATCCTTAAATTAATCACATCTGCAAAGTCCTTTTTGCCACGTAAGGTAACACATTCACAAGTTCTGGGATTAGGATGAACATCTTTGGGTAGGAAGAAAGTTATTATTCTGCCTATCACAAGAACTTTCAAAGTCATACATTTTGCCAAAATATTTCCAAACACTGAAACTATTAGAGGTTCTTCACTAACTGGAGAATACAGTCCAGATGCTACAAATCCGTTTAACTCTTCTTATAATACCTACGGTTTCAGTTCCACTTACTGCAATGTTTTCCACTTTACTCAAAATGTTTATATGCTACTATAACAGCGTCTTTGGCCTTCCTCCACTGTCTCATACTTTTTCATACATCTGTGCTTTGAGATGCTGGTTCCACTGCCTTAATGCTCCCTTGTTTTGTCTTTCTCTGCACAATGCGTACTTATCATTCAATTCAGTTCAAATGTTTTCTCTTCTGCAAAGTATTTCTAGACTCACCCCACATAAGGTCAGTTCTTTCCTCTGTGGACCCATAGCACTTCATAGATACTTTTGTTTTAAGCACTTCCATACTATGTTATGATGATCAGTTTAAGTAGCTGTTTTCTGTACTTTACTGTGAACTCAGGGAAGACAGAGTTTTATTCATCTTTTTATTCCCAGCACCAAACACAGAAGCTTGCACTTAAAAATCTGCTTTAGAGGGACAGGAAAATGAGGTCGTTGTAAACTTTACTGAAATGAATTCTCTCAGATAGCAAGTTGATATAACTCACATGGCATTCTTCTTCAACTTCAGTCTTTTGTTGGAGCCAACTTCCTGTACCATTTCATTTTGCCCCCTGCCCAAGCTGTTATAAGCTTTCCCTAATCTTGGACTTGTTAGGGCCATGGCTAACACACGGCATATACAAAACATCCAGATATTTAGAACAGGTAAATTATTAAAATTGTTGTTGTTATTAATCTATTCTATCACACTGAGGAAATTTCCCTGAGGACCAAAGCTGTTTAACGACTTTTCATTTGCTTATTGACATTTGCATATATTTTTTAACAAGGGTCTGCTTCAGTCTTTTGCCTTTTGTTTTTTGGGTTTTTTAAATTGGGTTGGTCATCTTTTTATTCATTTACTTTTTATTTGTAGGAATTCCTTATATTATCTAGAAACAAGTCTTTTCCAAATAAATGTATTGAGAGTATTGTTCCCCAGTCTATATCTTGCCTATTCAAAATATGTGTACATGCACACACACTGGTACAGATATAGATCAGGATACATGTAAATGTAATAAAGCTATATAAAAATTAAAATTACAGACAAATGATCATGTGACTCAGGAACAGCTTACCTGTGTAAAAGGAGAAATAGATGGGATGGGTGGGGGCGTGAAATATTTTTTTAAGAGAAATTTGGATTTATTCTCAATGCAATAATAAGCTATTGAAATGGGGCAGACGGTTGTCATGGTGAGATTTATGTGTTTCTGTAATCTCTCTGATTTCTCCTTAGTAATTGTTTATAGTAGAGAAACATGGGAACAGAGACTGGTTTGGAGGCAGTGCAGTCCTCCAGGTGAAAAATGATGATTGCCTGTACTGGGTTGGTAGAGTTGGATATGGTAATAAGATAGATCTAGCTTGTGGGAAGAAATGAGTTGACTTCCTAATTCATTGCATGTTAGATGGGTTAAGCCATTTTTCAAACTGAATAGCAAGCCTCCTTTGTTGCCTTTTTGCTTGTGATGAACTGCGGCCTTATGGGTCCTGTATACCCAGTACTTTATTTCTAGTGGTAGATCAGTTATCTTATTTCAACTGATGCTCTTTCTAATATGCCTGGCCTAAAAAAACAGCCAGAAGAACCAGGCAAAGCCTTTTAAAAGACCTGGTTACCCTTCTTCCCAGAATACTTGGAAGCTGAGTGAACAGAAAACACATGACAGACACAATCAAACATGTTTGTCTTCTGAAATTTTTGAATACCTTTCCCTGTATTGGGCAAGGGTGATCTGACCATTCAATAACACTGGGAGCAATCAAGCACAGTGTCCATATTTGCATTAGCAAACTGTTAAAAGGGTTACAAACACAGCTGACTGTCCAAACTAAGACATTATATGCAGTTTTCTTTCTGTTCAATTCTTGGATGAGAACCTTTAAAATCTGCAAGTACAGATTTTAACTTTACCACCACCACCTCCAACAGATTTTCATGATATCCTTTGGTAAATTCTTTTTTTTTAATTTTATTTTATTATGTTATGTTAATCACCATACAATACACCATTAGTTTTTGATGTGGTGATCCACAATTCATTGTTTTCGTGTAACACCCAGTGCTCCAAGCAGTATGTGCCCTCCTTAATACAGGCTTACTTATCCCATCCCCCCACCCCCCTCCCCTCTAAAACCCTCAGTTTGTTTCTCAGAGTCCATAGTCTCTCATGGTTCATCTCTCCCTCTGATTTCCCCCCTTCATTTTTCCCTTCCTTCTCCTAATGTCCTCCATGCTATTCTTTATGTTCCACAAATAAGTGAAACCATATGATAATTGACTTTCTCTGCTTGACTTATTTGACTTAACATAATCTCCTCCAGTCCCATCCATGTTGATGTAAATTCCTGATGTAAGTTCTTTTGTTTTTATTCTGATATTACTAATCATATTTGCAGCTGAATTTGATTTTAAAAAGAGTCCCATAATAAGTGACAATGAAGGGTGAGGCATCCATTGGTTTGGTATTTCCTTCAGCAAGAGTGGCTCTAGATAAAGTGTTTAAGGGATATTGGGTAGAGTTGGACCATACAACTGTTCTTAAATTCTTTGAATGTTTCCTAGAAATTCTAAATCTTATCTCCTAAAGTCCATTTCCAGTTGACTAGAAACACAATACATACATTATAATCATGGATAGCTCATGAATTAAGCTACAGTAAGCAAATAACCTAAACGAATAAATTTCTGTTTGGTTTTCAGTGATTTGAACTGCTAAAGAAGTCAACAGAACACTGACTCAGCAGTCATATTCTACAAATCAGGAGCAGCCATCCAATTCTGCAAGAATGGCATTTGTCTCTCAGTATCTTCTATGAGGCCAAGTCTCAGAGAGCATCATCCTCCAGCGATACCTGTAATGGGCTGTTTCTAGGTCACTAGTTTTCTTCCAGTAACATAGAAGATAGTCTATTCACCTTTCACATAATTGTCTCCAATTCTAAGTAGCCCACATTTCCCTGAAGGTCTATCTATACAACACACTCTTCTGTACATATTTATGTGTTAATGTTCTTTTAAAAGCACCTGAACCTCTTCCTAGTTCCAGCAAAAAAGAGAAAAAAATGCATAAATATTAATAGGGCAGGATAACTGTGGTTTATCATGAGATCAGAGACAGAATCAGGAGACAAGGAACTATGCCAGCTCTGGAAACCTCAGCAGCAAGAACTCTTCTTTCTTCTCGTTTAAGAATTTTCTTGTAACATGATTTAGATCGAGTGGCTCCTAAGGTCTGTGTTCTCCTATTCTTAGGGCCATTTTCTGAGAGAATCTGATTGGCCCAGATCAAAGCTACACATCCAGTAGTTTCATCCAAGAACAAGACCAGGTGGTACAGAAATGGCATCTGGAAGACCACCTTTGTGTCTTTAGAACTGCTCTCAGAAGAGAGCATTGGCTGAGGTGGATGACCATTCAAAGGGGTGTCTCCCACAGCTAAACACTGTTTTGGGAGCTCCATTTACCTCTTAGCATTTAGTCTTCACTATCAAATTATTTCACAGCTAGAGAAACTGAGCTACTAGCTTTTCAAAAACCTGCCCATATTAAGTGTCAGACTTAATCCCCACTCTGACTCCCGAAGTGCTAAAGACAAGTTATAAAATAATTCTTAGTACACAGAAAAATTTTCAAATCTCACTAATGTAATATGTGTACTCAAGTTGACTGAATTATTATATCCACAATTGTGTAGGAAAAAAAAGAAGAAAAAACTTCTACTGTCAAATGTTTTGAAATGGAAAACAAAATTTCTAACACATAGTTGAAAGGGAACTGTCAAATCAGACAATGTGTCCAAATACAATTAAATGAGTTTAAAAATCTTTTTGCACTTTAGTTAAAAGAAAAAAAAAAAACTAAAAAAATTAGATCATCAACATTTAAGAAAAAAATGTTTATTCCTGACTAATCAAAAGGACTTTGTTGAAATAAAAATAAAAACTGTGTTTCCATGGATATGTTACAGAGTCTCTCTGTTATAGTTGTCATTAAATATGTATTTTATTGTGTCTAAAGATGCCTGAATCTTTGTGTAGCTTAGAGGCATTTTTGTCTTTTGCATCTTCATAATCATTTCCTATTTGTGAAAGAAAATGAAAAGAGAGATGGAAGAGGCTGATGAGGGTAGAAATAGTGAGAAAAGAGACAGAAGTGTGGGAGGGGGAAGGGTGAGGGAGAGAGGACGGGAGAACAAACTATGTTTCTTCATAGTCTAATATTAGCTCTTTGGGTTTATTTTAGAATTCATCCAGGCCACTTTTAAGAACTTGAATTTGGTCCCTCCTAGTAGTTCAGTCTAACTGTTCCCGTGAGAATAAACTGAATTTCAGTTAACTTGAATTTCTCTCTCAAGTTGGGATTATAGTGTGCTTGTAAGATATCTCCGAGGCCCAATTGGAATTCCATTTCTATGGAGATTAGATTAGAACCTGCAACCAGGAATCATAAAGCAAAATACTAATGCATTTCTTCTTTCAAGGACTGTTATAGGGCATTTTCCTTTACTTGCTGTGAAGTGTTATTTCAGGAACTTTCAAGTTTATTGTGTTTTGCATGATAACACTTGGAGAACAAACTGTTTATTTGATTCACTGTCTTCATTAATGCCCCAGTAATTAAAAACTGATATTATTTTTTCCCCCTGAGTTCACTTTTCCTTTTTTGCCCCCCCCTTCCCTTTTCTCTATATTCATGAATTATTTTGGGCATTATTAGTGATTTGTGCAAATCTGGGCAAGAAGCCAAGTGAGAATATGAGAAGTAGGCCAGAACAATTGTTAACAATGTTTTTTTAATGACTGGCTCCCTTAGAAAAACTTCTGTTGCTACCCACCCTCCCTTCCCCTAAATCAAATTTCCAATAAGTAGGGAAAAGATTAAGATGACACTGTTTTACAACTGTAATTATATTTCACCTTTTTGTGTAGTTGGGGGATTTTTGAATAAAAATGCTGATGGTCACTGTGATATATGGACGTTTGTAAAAAGACTAGATACCATTTTGCTAAGTCATTTGTCTAAATTTCAACAATGGTGCTTGAGGTTCCTCTTTAGTATCCTTCCGAGTCTTCTTTCCTAATTCCTTAATGTGAAAATTAGTTTACAACACCCCTGCATTTATCAATTAAAGTTCCTTCCAGCACTTGGAGGAAGCATTATTATTTCCATTTCACAGGTAATGAAAATGAGGCTTAGTGACCTGACCAGGAAGAGATAGAGGTGGGGAGTGACAGGAAGCTAACTGAAGCTTAGGGGAGTTGTCTGAAATAGAATAAATAAAACAAGCCCAGAATCCAACAGATGAGCTGGTTTAAAGGTGAAAAATAAGTCTTAGAGCAGGATCAGAGTGACTAAGTCAAATCACATTTAGAGAGTTGGAGAGGCCACAGATGAGCATGATATATTGGAAATACCCAGATGCAAAAGAAGACTAGTAGAAACTAGGTATCAAATGCTTGAATATTTGCTCCAAATTTCCTTTATCTGTATCTCACTATAGCTTTTACTTTGCAATGTAAAGTACAGATTATTTTAAGATATATTTATTTATTTTAGAGAGAGAGAGAGAGAGTCCATGAGTGTGCAGGTACACAGAGCTGGGTGGGGCAGGGGCAGAGAGGGAGAGAGAGAATCTCAAGCAGACTCCCAGCTGAGCACAGAGCTGGAGGCGGGGCTTGATCTCATGACCATGAGATCATGACCTGAGCCAAAATCAAGAGTCTGACGCTTAACAGACTGTGCCACCCAGGTGCCTCTAAAGTACAGATTATTTATTCAACTAAAAAATACCAATTAATTGATATTTTCATATTGGATATATGCTGAATTACTAAATACATGATTTTTGTAGGAAAATGCAAACAATGCAAAAATTATAGAGTAACACAGTTAAAAGTGTCTCATTATTCTATTCCTACATGTAGATAAGCATATGTGGTTATAATATAGAGTTGTATTTATAGATGAATAGACAGAAACATAAATAAGTACATAGTTTCAAGCAAGATAATTTGATTTTTATTTAAGCAGTAAGACAATTAATTAAAAAGTCATTTGCTGTTTCAACAGATTACTAGAAAGATTTGTCTATAGACGTATGTTCAGGCATACTTGTACTCTCCCATGTATATTGGTATAAAAAATAAGTCATATCATTCTACCTTTAGCACATTTTCAAAGTCACTTGTCCTTACAACCATTAAAGGTTCATTGCTATCATCTGTGAATTGACAAAAAACGGAGGTGTACATGTACAGATCTTCCTCAGCTTACCACGGTGTTATGTCATGACAAACCCATTGTAAGTTGAAAATATTGTCAAGTTGAAAATGCATTCCATGCCCTTAACCTAAAAAACATCATAGCTTAGCCTAGCCTACCTCAACCGTGCTCAGAACACTTACATTAGCCTACACTTGGGCAAAATCATCTAATGCAAAGCCTATTTTATACTAAATGTCGACTATCTCATGTAATTCATTCATACTGTACTGAAAGTGAAAAACAGAATGGTTGTGCAGGTACACGATGGCCATAAGTTATGGGTTGTTCGCCTTCGTGATCGGGCAGACTGAAAGAGGCAGCTCGCTGTCACTGCCTGGCATCGCAAGAGAGTACCCTACTGCATATCATTAGCCCAGGAAAAGATCCAGATTTGCAACTAGAAGTACAGTTTCTACTGAATACATATTGCTTTTGTACTACCGTAAAGCTGAAAAAATCACAAATCGAACCATCATCGTAACTTCGGTTGTCATCCTAAGAGGGGCTGTCTGTATGTCATTGCATATGTGCAAAATCTACAAAATTATCGAAACTGAACTGAAAATTTTATTTATTTTCTCTATACAGCTTCTTATATATATATATATATACCACAGCTCCACATCCTCCCCTGTACTTGAAACTACCATTCTTTTAAATTTTAGCTCTTTTAATGGATGTATAGTGTAATCTTGTTATGGTTTTAATGTGGATTTTCCTGATGACTAATGCTGATTACCTTTTTCACATATTTTTTGCTCTTTAGATATTTTTTTCTTTGTGTAATTTGTTTAATTCCTCTGACCGTTTCTACATTGTGCCATCTGATAAGTTTAAAGAATGTCATATATTTTGGTTACAAATCCTTTGTCAGCTCTATGTATTGCAAATGTTTTTCCCCCAGTCTACAATTTCCTTTTCACTTTCTTAATGGTGTCTTTCAAAAAGAAAGTTGTTTATTTTTTTGTTTTAAATTTTTGTATTTTAATGACATACAACTTATGATGTTTTCTTACATGGTTTGTGCTTTCTGTATCCTATCTGAGAAATATTTGCCTAGCTAAAGTGGCAAAAATTTTTCTACTATATTTTTCTAGACCTATTGAGTGTTAGCTTTTTACATTTTGACTTAATTTTTGTTAAGGTGCAAGGCTAAAGCTGCAGTTCAATTGTTCCACAGTTACTGCTGCATCATTTGTTGAAAAGACTTTTGTTTCTTCATTGAATTTTACTGGCACCTTTGTTGAAAATCCATTGGCCATATATGTGTGGGACTATTTCTCAATTCCCAGTTCTGTTCTAAAAGTCACTACTTTCACTAATGCCTCAATTGCTGTGATTTTCTGGTAAATCTTAAAATCAGGCGGTGTTGTCCTCAAACTACAGTCTATGACAAATTGCTTTGGCCATTCTTGGTTATTTGAGTTTTCATGTTTTACAAATATATTTTCAATTTCTTAACAGAAAAACCTGCTCTGCTGAGATTTTGTATGGAAATGCCCCAGATTAAATCATGAGGATCAGAAATAATAGGTAAATCATGGCACATTTATATTGTAAAATAGTATATGTCAATGAAAATGAACAAACTAAGGACAGAACATGGGGGAATCTTACAAACCTACTGTTCAGGACAGGAAGCTAAATTCAAGACAAATTATTCCATTTTAAGAAAGTTGAAAATAGGCTACATTCAGATACGGTGGTAGAAATCAGGACGATAGTCTCTCTGAGGAGGAAAGGAGCTAATAACTTGGAGTACACTGAAAAAGGGGCTTCTTAAAATTAGATAATCTATTCCTTGATCAGGGTGTGATTTATGCATGTGTGTTTACTTTATGAACAACACAGATACTTGCTCTTTTCTGTATATAGATAGTACTTCAAAATTATTTTTAAAAAGGAAATGAACATGCTTTTAATTGTATGAGGAAATGTGATCACTACGAACATACATTTGATGAGAAAGTGTGTGTGTGCGCACGCGCGCGCGCCCCTGCGCGCCATCTAGTTGCAGAGTTTTTGAAAAGAATTCACGTTAAAGGAATTATTGAGAAACACTAATCCCTGAAGTCCTTCTAAAAACTTTGCCTTTGTAACTTTCCATCTGTACTTTTCAATCTCTTTTCTAATTCTTCTCCCTTTTTTGACCCTTTCCTTATAGGTTTCAGTATGAACCTTCCACCATATTCCCCCAGAGCTGGAGTCTGATGCAGCTGTCATACTTCTTCAAAATGCTAGTTGATAAAAGCTTATGGTGTCACTCTCCTGTGGGGTGTGTACATTTTAACAGAAATTCTACAAGATATCAACCAGCCATTAAGAAACAATTGCATATGTCAATAATGCTAAAATTTGAGACGCTGTGACAAAGAGAATGAGAAATTCTATCGGTCAGGATGAATTCTAGCTGGTTCTTAAATTATACTTTAGTTTTTTGTATGTAGCATTTACCTTCCAAAGCAGCTCTAGTGAGTGGCCTCCACTTGTGCTGAGTCACGCAAGTTCTCCTAAACCTATCTTCAATGAAGTTTTGAAAATCTCTTGAGCTCCACCCTGTTGTAAGCTTTACACAACTTCATCTTCAGAAATTTAACAGATTATTCATTATTGTATTATGTAGTAGTTGGAGAGAGGACCTAAAATTTATATAACTCAATCAACACATTGCTTGCTGAATCCTTCCACATTACTGTGAAGCATTTACTCAGCCTTCTCTTGGACATTTATAGGGCACTTCCTACCTCCCTGGGAGCACATTATATTTTAGACATCTCTAACCATGTATTCTCTTATTAACCCTACAGTCATCTTGCAATATATAAAACATCTCTTATATTTCTTCCAAATACTTGAAGACACATATGGATCTTATAACAGTCTTTTCTAATAGTTTAAGACTTTGTTCATTACCCATGCTGTCCATCATTGAGCAGCCTCTGTTTTGTCAATATCTTGTTTTAAGTTTTATACATAGAGCCTTAGGTAAACCATAATGTACTTTGGTTCATAAGACTGCTTTTCAGAGCCGAAATATTAGCTGATTATGATATGTTCCCCTTTTTAAATGTCAGTGTAGGAGGAACAGCTAAAATGCACCTGTCTTCAGAAGACCTATGACTAGTGACAATGTCCACGAAAATTGTATATTCTGTACTTAGAATTAGAGATGTATCTAACTCAGCTTAACTACATATTGTCTAGGTATTGTTTATGTATCATCTTCAGCAACTTCTTAGCTTCCCCAAGCCTTAAACTGTTGATCTAATAAACAGAGGTAAAAATAGGATTTGTGTTAGGACTTTTTTTAAGATAGCATATGTGAAAGCCCCTGAGAGAACACCTGACATATAGTTAGAGCTCAATAAATGCTACCTGACTCCAAATCACAAAATAATACTAAATCGATATTTTGGTCACAATGACCTTTCAATACCCTCTAAAAATTATGCCAGATGGCAGCCGCTACCTCTGGTCATAAATAGGACTGGTCATAAATAGGGCTGGTCATAAATAGAGGGTGTGTTATTTATGCCCTGTCTGACTTCACCACCTGCTATCACTTGGCATGAAATGTAGACTTGAGAAATGGGAATTTTCTCTTTGGGGTATAATTTACACTGACACCAACTCTCTTACCAAGTTCTGGGTTTGAAAATATCTCCTCACCAGGACTGTGATGTTAGAAATTGCTGACTAACTGAACACTTAAAAATTCAGTTACCATTAAATTCTAATGAACGTAAAATCCACATTAACATCTAATTAAGCCATTATGATTAGTGCTGCACAATGCATACTTTATCATCTTGGATACCTTAACATACTTTTATCTTTGAGGCAACTGAGCTCATTAAAAACTGCTATTTGCTGAATAGATCATAAGAACTTTATGATGCAGAGTGACCAACATCATTAACCTCTTTATAAAGTTTTTCAAAAACTGAATATTGTACCATTGGGGGATTACTCTAGGGAAAGAACGTTTCGAGAAAGAAAAACAAAAACACACCCCCTGCCCCGCCAAAACCCACAATCTTTACTTGGGTAGAAATTTGGGAAGGACTTAAGCCCAGATCAATATGATATAAAGAATTCACCTCAAAGGAGCAATCCTTAGACATTCTAGATAACTGAACAAGCCGTTTATTCCAATGGAGGTGAATGTCTGTGTTTAGAATAAAGCCTTATTTTTCATCCAGATCATTGGTACTATATTCATATTGATATTTTTAACCAGTATTTTATTATCCAGGTATAGATGGATCCCTGTCACAACTCTTGATATCTTATGGGCAGATACATTTTTACTTTAATAGAATGCAAACTTTGAACCTCTGCTTCAATCCCAACTTAACAGATTAAATGTTCACTGAAATTGTTAAGTTCTAACAGTGTCTCTCTTTCTACTAGTTTCTTTTATATCTCTTTTATCACCTGAAATTCTGTAATTTACTCATTTGGGTTGACAGGTACCTTTCCCCAACCCCAGGAAGAGAAAAGGAGAGAATTAAAGACAGTAATTGTTAGTCATCTGCACCTAAATAATAATTAATATATTAGGTTATTTCCTCTCGAGAGCTCCTGATTGCTGAATAATGAGATATTGGAAATTAAGATAGAGTATCATTTTAGGACCCATGCCAGCCCTGGGTGGAATGCTGCAAGGAGTAACATGAAAATGCTTAAAAGGCCACAGATTATAGAGAAGAGGAAGGGAAAGGGGAACCAGGAATAATTAATCACTAACAAATGAAACCGACAAGGAACCTGCAATAACAAGGAACTCCTTGTTATTCAAAGTTGTTTAATTATTTCAGAAGCCTGTTCTTGTTTTCCTTACCTCTAGAGACCTCTGTCCACCACCTCTGGCACATGAAAGGCTGATCCGCCCTCACCCTGGAATCATTCATCCTGGGCACAGCTTCACATGGTCAAGCAGGGGAAGCTGTCTGGATCTGGGCTCTGCCTTTAGCTGGGACTTGACTCCAGACATTGGAGTAACTTAGCAGGTCTCTACTTTGTTCCAACGTTTCATACTGCCCCATGATTTGGATATCTAAGTAAGTGGAATTCCTCCACATTTGGAAGTATATCTTATTTAATCCTATACCTATTTAGTGTCCTGGACTATTAAAATGTCATTACTATTTTTAAGTTTTCTTATTTTTAAGTGCCTTATAGCAACTTCAGGGTAACACCTGAATGTATATGCTCTTCAATGTGGCCAGGAAAGTAACTTAAAATAAAAGCATGTTAGAAATTTTGTAATTTTGGGGCCCCTGGGTGGCTCAGTCGATGAAGCATCTGACTCTTGGTTTCAGCTCAGGTCATGATCTCAGGGTCCTGAGATCGAGACCCACATGGGTCTCCATGTTCAGTGGGGAGTCTGCTTGAGATGCTCTCTCTCCCTTTGTGCCCCACCCAGCTCATGTGCATGTAATCTGTTTCTCTCTAAAATAAATCTTTTTTTAAAGAAATTTTGTAATTTTAAGTTCACTTTGACATGCTATATTTCCTGTTCATAATACCTCTAAGTATAGTTATTTTTAACACTCCCATTTGGCATTTTAGGAAACTGAGATTCAGA
This sequence comes from Halichoerus grypus, assembly GCF_964656455.1. NCBI lineage: Eukaryota > Metazoa > Chordata > Mammalia > Carnivora > Phocidae > Halichoerus > Halichoerus grypus. Next base: position 181,798,440 of record NC_135713.1, read on the forward strand.
AAGATAAAGTCTCTTGTTTCATTAAATAGTTTGCAGTAGCACTAAGGTTTAATTTATTTAGTAAATATTTATTTAATGGCCACTCTCTCCCTAGCCAGTATTCTAGTAAATAAGACAGAAAAAGGAATTGCTCTGATATTGCTTATGAACTAGTGAGGGAAAACAAACAAACGTACCCATAGGCGAGCATTAAAAGTTGTAATGCTAAGAAAACAATTAAAAATGGTATAGTATGATAAATTGGGTCTCAAGAAGCTACTTTTGATTAGATAAGGAAAGCAATCCAGAATATTTAGGTTAGCTTTGCTATGAAACGGGAAAGATGAAGAACATTTGATTGAATCAACAGGAGGTGACCAGGCATGGTTTTGCTGTCAGAAATCAAACATCTTGGCAAATTTGTTTGTTTTGGTCCCAATGCAGGATGAGCTGGGCATCAGAAGTTAGGCGCACAGGCTTAGCACTAAAGGCCACGGGATTAGTTTATGATTATGAAAGATAAAAGGAAGGGGACGAGGTAAGAGAGTAGAACCTAGGAGTTCTCAAGAAGGAGAACATTTCTTTTCATTGTAGCTATATGACATGATGGATGTTGACTAATTTCTTCGTGGTCATCATTTCACAATCTAGGTAAATCAAGACATCATGCTGTGCATCTTAAACTTGTCCACTGATGTATGTCAATTATTTCTCAATAAAACTGGAAAAAAAGAAGGGAACTGGATTGTTAGGCAGAGTTCCCAGTGCAAAGCATATTCTGGTGGGTAAAGCTAAAGTAGCAAGTGTCAGGAGAAAAACGCAACTGGAAGGCAGGTTCCTTGTCGGTTTCATTCGTTAGGATTATAATAGGGATGGAGTGGGCATTCAATACATATTTGTTTACTTAAGTAGTGTTGTGCTATTTGAAAAAACAAACAAACAAGGGGCTTTATGAGTCTGAGAAAATACCAAATAGAAGATGATAAAAACAGCTATACATAGTGGGGTTAGGAGGCAGAAACAGGATACGTGAAAGTGATATGAAAATTATAAGGTCACGAGGGCTCCTTCTAGGCACATTGACTACCAACGACTGAAAGACTATTTCGAGACACCAAAAAATACTGGAGCTCAGACCGAAAGCTAATTCACACTACAATTAGGAAAACATCAAGCACTGATCAAGTCTGAGCAATCGGTGATAGGCATTAACGAGATTTCCTAAAAGGATCCATATTAAGGGACTGGATGGGAACTGTTGGGTCCTAGAGCAAGTTATTAAATAAAATAAGGGAAAATCTTGAGTATATAGGAGGTGACACATGATAGCCATGTATGTCACATAATGGAAGATATCAAATCCATATGCCTCAGACAAAAAGACTAAGTGGACCTAAGTTGCCGGGAAAATTAAGACGTAAAAGATAAGAAAAGCCACATAAACCAAAGAAGAAAGGTTTGTTTCTATATTGACTTTAACCATATAAATCAAGTGACAGAAAACAGTAAGATGTGATTTCTGAAATTTTAAGATTTTAAACTGTTAAATAAAGACAAGAGTTTTAGAGGCACATAAAGAAACACTCTTTTTATTGGTAGAAAATTTACATACACTTTGATGAGTCATAGAACTCATTGTCTATAGCCATGTAACCACCACCTCAGTTAAGATATAAAACACTGTTGTCATTGACTAAATCTCTGGCATCTCTTTCTACCAATCCCCTCCCACCTGAAAAGTAACTAAGATTCTTATTTGTAGCCCTAGAGTTTAATTTTGCTTATTCTCAAATTTCATATGAATGGAATTATCCAGTATATATTCTTCACATTTGGCTTCTGTCTCTCAACATATGTTTGAGATTCATCAGTTATGCATGTTTCACTGGATACATTTGTCTAGGTACAGTGGAACAGTCCGTGTTTGATTTTACCACCATTGTTTATCCATCTTCTGGTTGAGGGACAGTTTTTCACTGTGGAGCTGGCCATTTTCAGCGTGAAGTTATAGGATTAAAGCCACAAAGCATATTTTTGTCCTTTTATAGACACGTGTTTTAACTTCTGTTGGATAAACACCTAAGACTGGAGTTTCTATGCCATAGAGTAGGTGTATGTTTAAGAACAGTTAAACTGCTTTGCAAAGTAGTTCTAAAACTTTACACTACTAACAGCAATAATTCCACATTCTCCTCATCAGCATTTGGCATCATCAGTGGTTTTTAATTTTAACCTTTTTTGTTGTGTGTGTAGGGTTGTCTCATGGTTTTGTTTTTTGTTTTTGTTTTTAACTTGCATTTCCCTGATGACTAATAAGGCTGAGCAACTTTTCATATGCTTACTGGCCTTTTACATATCTTCTTTTGCAATGTGTCTGTTCAAGCCTTTTGTCCTTTTCATTGGATTATTTGTCATCTTATTATTGTGTTTAAAGCTATATTTATATATTCTAGATAAAAAATATGCTTAAGATATATGTATTGTGATTGTTTTCTATTAGTCTGTGACTTGTTGCATCTACCTAATGAGGTCTTTAGTTGTGCAGAAGTTTTAATTATTTTTATTTTTTTATTTTTAAATTTTTTTTAAGATTGCATTTTTAAGTAGCCAACATGGAGCTAGAACTTACAACCCCCAAATCAAGAGTCGCATGCTCCACCAACTGAGACAGCCAGGTGTCCCTAGAAGTTTTAACTCTGATAAAGTATTTCTGTGTCCTGTATAATAAATCTTTGTCTAATCTGAGGTCATATTTTTTCTAAAAACTTTGTTTTATATTATTAAAAAGTCCTTAAATTATATGCATGATTTTTGCTTATCTATTTATCAGCCTTTGATGATATTAAATGAAAATAAGTAGGGCGCCTGGGTGGCTCAGTTGGTTGAGCGACTGCCTTCGGCTCAGGTCATGGTCCTGGAGTCCCGGGATCGAGTCCCGCATCGGGCTCCCTGCTCAGCAGGGAGTCTGCTTCTCCCTCTGACCCTCCTCCCTCTCATGCTCTCTGTCTCTCGTTCTCTCTCTCTCAAATAAATAAATAAAATCTTTAAAAAAAAATAAAATAAAATAGAAAATAAGTATATAATCTTTTTTACCTACATACTCATCGTTTCTGATGCTCTTCATTTCTTCTTATGATACAAATTTTCATTAAATGTCATTTTCCTTTAACTTTCTTTAGCTTTTCTTGTGTTGCTGGTCTACTGGCAATAGCTTTTTTTTTTTTTTCTATTTTAATCTAAAAATGTCTTTATCTTACCTTCATTTTCAAAGGATAGCTATTCTAAATATAGAATTCTTGGCTGACAGTTCTTTTCCTTCAGCACTTTCAAAATATTTCAAAAATTTGGAATTCCATACTTTCTGATGAAAACTCAATGCTATTTTATCATTTCTCTCTATGTAAACTATCATTTTGTTTTTCAGATTTTCTCTGTATTTGACTTTTATCACTTTGTTTATAATTTGCCTAGGAGAGATACGCTTTTAGTCATCTCTGTTGACCATTTCAGATCTGTACATTAACACTTTGGAAGTTAAGTTTTCAGCTATTATTTCTTTATAATACACTTTCTACTCACTTTTTTTCTGTCTCCTATCCTTCTTGGGTTGAAGTTATGCATAATTTTCCTGACAAGTTATGAAGAATCTGATCATTTTTAATCTCTGTTCTTCAGATTGAGTAATTTCTATTAATCTATCTTCAAGTTCATATATTCCTTCTTCTGTCTTCCTCAATCTGATGTTGATTCCATTTAGAGATTATTTTTTGTTATTCTACTTTTAAGCTCTTGAATTACCATACTTTATAGCATTCCAATTTCTCAATTTAGATTCCTCATCTACATTCACTTATGCCATATTTTCTTTCACTTTGTAAACATTTTTATGACATGTGCATTGGAGTCTCTCTCCTAAATCCAACATCACTAGAGTTTCTATTATTATTTATCCCTATAAGGAGTCACCTTTGCCTGTTTATATGCATGTCTAATAAATTTTTGTTGAAAAATTGGACAGTGTAGCTAATACATTATAGTGGTTTGTGATTATGCCGTATTCTGTGGATTCTTGGTTTTGCAATAGTAGGCAGTTAACATACCTGGGTTCAAACTGGAAATTATCTTTCCCTTGATATGCAGCTCCTGATAACTTTGCTCTGTTCTTATGCTTTTTAATCCTGGATCCCTGTGGATCTTCTCTCTGTGAAGAATTTGAGCAGAGATAGACTACTTTTCTCTGTGGTTTCCTTGCTTCTGGGGATTCCTCCTAAATTTCCAGCTGCTTTGCCACCTATGGACTCTGCACTCTCTCATGTCAATCTTCCTGCTGCTTCAGTGGAGCATGATTGGGGAATACACCCAGATAAGGAAAGCATCAAACTTATAGATCTGGCTTCATGTAGCTCCATCATGAGTAGATTTATCTCTGGTCTCTGGTTGCTTTCCTGCCATGCCTCTGGGTCTCCCTGTATGTTTTTTTTAACCTATTAGACAGGAATGTGGGCAGTTTATGTTGAGATTTGGGTCTCATTCCTGAAATAACTGTGCTGCCAGGATTTTCCCTTTACATTTTCAGCTATCTCCTGGCTCTGAGCTTCTGATCTCAAGTATCTCTAGCCAAACAGGCTGTGAATTTTTCCTACTATAGTTTTTCACAGCTATCATTATGGAGGTTTGGCCAGACTACTGGACCAGCAAGGGACAAATTCACAATTCTTACCCCTCTGGTTGCAAGTTTTTGAGGCAAAACTCCCTTCTAAGGTCTATCAGCAATTGAATGTATTCCTATTTTTTGTAAATAATTATTTCTTTTCAAAAATTTCATTTAGTTTTTATGCTTGTTACCTGCCAAGGATTTGTGCAAGAGGATGCTAGCCTCCTCCTCCATCATGAGAAGAAATTTCTGCCTCATAAGTTTTTATGGTTTTTTTTTTCTATCAATTACTGAATAGAATGTACTAAAATGTTAGTTTCTCCTTTTAATTCTATCAGATTTTACTTATTCAGAGGTTATTTTTTTAGGTGTTTGCAGTCTTCAAATTGTTGTTTTATTTCAGTGAAGTTGTATTCTTTTTCTCACTATAAAGTGATCCTTTTATTCCTGAACTGTGTTTTGCCTTAATCTAGTCTTTAAAACTGATACTAATATGTGTCAATATTCTATTTTTGATCATTTATTTATAGTACCAACTTTTAGACTATTTCAATTTCTGTCTGTGTCATGTTTCAGATAAATCACTTGGAAACAATATAAAACTACATTTTGAAATCCAGTTTAAATGTGTTTATTGTATGAGTTTAATTCATTTATTTTGTTGTGATTAAGTGAAATATTTGGGTTTATTTCAACCATCTTTATTTTTGCATCATTTTGTCATATTTAATCTTCACCTTTAAAAAACAGATTTATCAACTTTTATATATATAACTCTTTAATCACTCTAATACATTTTAATGATTATATGCTAATATTTATATTTGACATAATGAAATCAAAAGTAAATCATCTTTATCATCCCTCTTGAAAATACCCATCTTTTATCTTGTATGTAAATTTAGCTTTGTTCTGATTTAAAATCCTGCAAAATAAGCATGGATTTATTATTTTTCTTTATCCAGTGCTTTTTATTTATTTTTATTTATTTGTTTATTATTATGTTATGTAAAGTGGCAGGATATAAAATCAATGCACAGAAGTCAGTGGCATTCCTATACACCAACAACAAGACAGAAGAAAGAGAAATTAAGGAGTCAATCCCATTTACAATTGCACCCAAAACCATAAGATACCTAGGAATAAATCTAACCAAAGAGGCAAAGAATCTGTACTCAGAAAACTATAAAATACTCATGAAAGAAATTGAGGAAGACAAAAGCAATGGAAAAACGTTCCATGCTCATGGGTTGGAAGAACAAATATTGTGAAGATGTCAATGCTACCTAGAGCAATCTACAAATTCAATGCACTCCCCATCAAAATACCATCCACTTTTTTCAAAGAAATGGAACAAATAATCCTAAAATTTGTATGGAACCAGAAAAGACCCTGAATAGCCAGAGGAATGCTGAAAAAGCAAAGCAAAGGTGGTGGCATTACAATTCCGGACTTTCAGCTCTATTACAAAGCTGTCATCATCAAGACAGTATGGTACTGGCACAAAAACAGACATATCCAGTGCTTTTTAAATTGCCTACATATTTATCGATTTATTTGTTCAAGTTTATTCTTATGTCAAGTCCTTCTTTCTTATGGAAGCCAGAAGACTATCTGAATTATAGTATTTAAGTGTTAAGGGAAAATGCTATTCATGTAGAATTTTATATACAACTATTGGCAGTCTCTCAGAAGTTGAACTACTATTAAATCATCCATTTTAATTTCATGAACCACAGTTTTATTTTTAGAAATTCCTTGGGTATATTTCTCTTTTTAAATGGTATTTCTTTCAATCTGCATAATTTCTGTATCTTTATCTACATTTTTAATCTTTAGTTATACTTATTTTATAGTCCTTATCCACATTTTAAATTTTGTATTAGATTTCTTGGGAGTAGAATACTATTTTGTTTTGTTTTACACAGTAGACAATTTTCTTGTTGTTTTGTAATTGCTTATTGTTTACTTATCAACAGCAGGATTTTTTTTCTCAGGGAATACTGGGCAGCCTGGAATGTAAGAGTGACTTCTTTTCCAGGTGCTATTTTTTTTTTTTTAAGTTAATTTCTCAGTGTAGTGTTTGCTATACTATGTAGAGCATATAATTTGAATGTCTAAACCTGCATCCCTCCAAATTAGTAATTTCTCACCAGTTAATTTTTAATTTTCTTCCACCTAGAGCCAATGTATGTTCAAATGCTATGATTTGTTCCACTGGTTTAAGATTTTAATTCCGTGTGCTAGGTTGTACGCTTCTGAAAGCTGTAATGTTAGGCAAAAATTCCATATCCAAATTTATGGACAGTAGTATCCTGAGATGTTTCGATTCACACTGTATTGCCATACACTTGAACTTTATTGTTGTTGCTTTCTATGATCTTTTAATTCTTAGCCTTTGCCTATATATTGCATATTTACAATAAGAGCCTTAAAATTTCATATAAAGCATTTTCTGAAAAGCTCAAATACCTCATAGAAATTTATCCTATCATATATTTCAGTGTCTTTTATATCAACAAGTATTTACTAAGCCTGAATTATTTATTTAGAATAGTAGACTCTCTATAATTTGTAATTGTCCTGTAACCCGTGGAACAGATGAATTCACTTGCTCAATAGGTTAATTATAGCTAATCATGTTATTTTGAAACATCATATGCAGTCTAGTATGTTTTAGCCGGTGAAAGAATAAGTTAAGCTGATAGAATATTTTTTCATTAGCCTATCCTTGTTATTAAGATATATTAACTTTCTTTCACAATAGCCAGAAGTAGCAGCCATGTAATCAGGCTAAACTTTCTTCATTTCTAATCTACAACTTACACATGATGTTTATTGAATGTGAATACAAAGATAGAGGTAATTGTTGCTAAAACATAGGATTCCTACAACCATATGGAAAAGTTATGGGGACAAATTTTATCTACCAATATAAAATAAGCATCATTTCCTTATTTTTTAATATTATTAGTGAAATTACAATTCTGCCACAAATTTTCTGATACATAAGGTGTGTTATTGCATTTTGCAAAGAAAAGATTAACAGTATATAAGTGATTTGTCACTTACATGTATTTGCATATTTCTCATTAGAACACCAGCTACATTGAGTTAGTGTCCCCTCAAAACTCCTTTTCACCAAAAACTATGAGTGTTACTTTATTTAGAAATAGATTCTTTGCAGATGTAATAAAATTAATATAAGGTCATACTAAATCAAATATGACTAATGTACTCATAAGAAGGAGGAAATTTTAACAGAGAAAGACACACAGGAGAGAAGGCCATGTGCAGATGGCGGTGGAGATTGCAGTAAGCATCTCCATGCCAAAGAATGCCAAGGATTGCCAACAACCATCAGTAGATCTGAGAGGCTGGGAAGAATTTTTGCTCGGAGTCATTGGAAAGAGCAGTGCCCTGTCAAAACCTTGATTTCAGACTTCTACACTGTGGAACTGTGAACTTACAAATTTCTGTTTTATAAGCCACCTAGTTTGTTGTAATTTGTTATGGCACCCCTAGGAAACTAATACACGAGCATAAAACATATTTTGATCCCAAATATAATGCTTTAGATATATCCAACCAGAACTTATTTATGGTCAAACAGAAGACTTTATAATATAAATCTCTTGCTTTAAGATGCCCGTATTGCAATGATCAAAACACATTTGAATGGTTGTCCACATCCAAACCATTTTTTTTTTTTGATCCAAACCAATCCAGCCACACTTGGCCTCAATGGCCTTCCCAATTTTATGCCAATTTCCTTAAATCCCCAGCTTTGCAACCCCCATGCCCAAACCAGTGGTTCTCAAACCAAATGTAGTTAAAAATCACATGAGAGGGCGCCTGGGTGGCTCAGTTGGTTAAGCGACTGCCTTCGGCTCAGGTCATGGTCCTGGAGTCCCGGGATCGAGTCCCACATCAGGCTCCCTGCTCAGCAGGGAGTCTGCTTCTCCCTCTGACCCTCCTCCCTCTCATGCTCTCTGTCTCTCATTCTCTCTCTCTCAAATAAATAAATAAAATCTTTAAAAAAAAAAAAATCACATGAGAATAATTTTGTTTCAATAAAGATCCAGGTTCCCACTGCAAACCTATTGAAATAGAATTTCTAGGTGTAGAATCCCAGAATCTGGGATTCTGTTGTAGATGGTCCTTATATTCCACACTGAGAAAAATTGAACTAGACCAGTGTTTCTTTCTTTTTTTTAAAGATTTATTTATTTATTTTAGAGAAAGAGAGGGGGCACCTGAGCAGGGAGAAGGGGCAGAGGGAGAGAGAGAGAATCTCAAGCAGACTCCCCACTGAGCATGGAGCTTGATGCTGGGCTCAATCTCAGGACCCTGAGAACATGACCTGAGCCAAAATCAAGAGTCGGACACTTAAGCAACTGAGCCATCCAGGAGCCCCAAGACCAGTGTTTCAGAAGATTTAATGAATATATCAATAACCTAGGGATTATATTAAAACATTGGTTCTAATTTAATATGGCTAAGTTTGGACCTGAGATTCTATATTTCTAACAAGATCCTAGGGATAGTCAAGGCTGCAGGTACATGGGCTATATTGGGAATGCCAAGAACTTAGAAACAATGCTTCATTCATAATAGTGCTCAATAAGCTGGTGTTAATTGAAAGAGCATTTGTATCACTATATCTATACTTGCCTTAAAGTGTTTACTACATTCTATATTGCAATACAAATCTCTTGTGCCTGATAAATTCTTTTAACAAGTCTTTTCTTGCATGAAAGAAAGGATCTTATCCCACATTTGTATCTTCTCCAAGTACCTAGCATAATTCTGAGAAACAGAATAATTTCTCCTAAATAAGTGTATAAACCAAAGAAGAAATAAACTAGCCAACAATCAAGAAACTAAAGAGGACAGACTACACTGGTATGGGGCCTTTGGAACTAAATGGTAACTAACAAATATGTATCATACTTATCAAATAATAGGGGGGCTTTTAAACTATCTCTAAGAACAGTCAAGATCAGTAAGGGACACTGGCTAAATAAAATATCCAATAGCTTTTATGTTTTTAATTACTCCCTCAACTACTATCTCTCATCACACAACTTCATGATAACTCATAGATTTGTTGCATTTTTTAACTGAAGGGATCAGCCAAAGAATATACTTCCATTTTTAAAAAGAAATGGGAAAACTGAGTCTTACACAGGTTGCATCACTTGCCTAAGACTCAACAGCAAGTGGGTAAGACAAATATTATTAACAATCCTGATGTGTTCAATTGATGTCTAATGTCTAAAAGTAGGACAGAAAATCTGTTAACTCAGAACTGTTGTAGCAAGTTTCCAGATAAGCCTGTTTTATAGTGAGTACCAGTCAAAATCAACAGGCCCATTACTCTGTCAACATTGAGATGATGATTTATGGATGATGGTATCTATCAAGGAGAAATGTATAGGGAAATGTAAAATGATTACACAGTAAGTACAACCAAGAAATACCAAGCACAAGGCTGTGGAGTTTTTTTGGATAGTCCTTGACTTTTAGTTACAAAGGCTTTCTAGTTACTTCATAATTTTGGCAGATTTCTTGATCTTGATTGAGATTATAGCATGATGTTCATGAGCTTCTTAAATTGAGATGGGTATGAGAGACTAGAAGAAATACTTTGGAATCAGACAGAACTGGTATCTAAACCTCAGCTCCTCAATTACTAGCTATGTTGTAATCCTAAAATATTAATATTAAAAATATGTAATAATTGCAATTTATATGTAAAACAATTTTTGAAAGGGGAAATTAAAAAAAATTTTTTCAATTAAGGTATAATTTTAATTAGCTCTCTACCCATTCTTGCCTTATTTAACTACATTTGTTCTCTACTGTTGAAAAAAAAAAACTTGCTACCTTTTTTATTACCTTTAAAATTATTGTCCCTTTAATCCAAAGAAATCAACTTCATACTCCTCTTTACCTTTGTCACTTTTCAGTAAGACAACCGCTACAGCCACCTTCTCCAAACATGCCATATTGCCCTTCTCTAGCTACATTAACACCATCAGACCTTTATTGATTTCCTGATCCAAATTTTACAAAAAAAAAAATTTGTGATCACTCTCCCTACTTCTCATCACTCCTTCACTCCTCAACACACTCTATCAAGCTGACCTGCCCTGAAAAGTACCTTTCTTAGGTTACTGATGGCCCCTAGTCTAAGACTAATTAACACTTTACTGCTCTGAACTCAGATCATTTCTTCATTGCAGCAAATGCTGTCTTGAAAATCTGTTCTTCCTTGGCTTTCATGACTCCACACCTTCCTAATTCTTATTGAATCTCTTTAGCATTTCCTCTGTCCACTTCCATTGGCAAGTTTTCCTCTATTCATTCCTGAAATGCTGATACAGTATAGATTTCCATCATTGGTCTCCTGCCTTTCTCATTTTATACCCTGCCCCTGAAGAATAATACGCATTGGTGTGTTTTTAACACCCCCTTCAAGACACTGATGACTCTAAAATTTATACCTTCAAACTGCACATCTTTTTACAAAGTACTGACCTTTTATATTAACTTGCAAAGTATTGAACTGTTACATTTATTTGCTTGCTGACCATCAACATTCAGATATACCATGGGCACCTTGAACTCAATATGCTCATTTGGAATGCATTATTTTTTCCCTTCAGGTTATTCAATCTCTTACCTCCTCTAGTTGAATTAATAACATCACCATTTGCAGATTTTTTCCAAAATAGGACTCTAGGCACAATCCTAGATGTCTCCTTGTCTCCGTTCTCTTTCATTCTCTTTTTCTCAGTCAAGTCCTTTTGATTTATTCTAAGTAATTATCTAATTCAGTGCTTCTTAACTTTTATTAGGTATCATAATTACCTGAGGAGCTTAGAAAAAATTCCAATACTTGGTACCCAACTCAGACCAATCAGTGTAGAACCTTGTTGATGGTGCATGGGTAGTGGTCCCATTACCCTATTGTAGTTCTTCATTAGCTCTCAAATTAGTACAGTAATGTATCCACTATCCTTCGTCTCCTCTTCTATCTGCCTCAACACCTTCCTCCTCACAGCTACCTAAAAGATTTCTCAAAAAAATCTTCTATTCTATAAAAAATATTACAGTTCTTACATAACTACTAAGGTCCTCAAAGATCCAATCCCTGCCTTTCTCCTGACTCACAGATAGCTGTTGCTTGAGATTTCCCACACGTATCAGGGTATATCTTGTTCATATCATTTTACTTGTTTCTTCTCTATACTTCTCTTTGCCAACAATCTAATGCCTCCCTGTTGGGAAAAGCACTCATTTCATGCAGTCTTTTCATGAGCCCTCCTTGGCTACATAAGATTGAGCCTTGAGATAGGAACACACCCTTACTGAGAGATGAAGAGCCCATACTGCCTGTGCCAGGCTTGTCACCTTGTGTGGGAACATCTTTCCCTGTTACACGCTCAGTAAGTGTTCCTTTTTTTCTGTTTAAGCATGTATGTCAGTGGCGCTCAGACACATCTTCAATTTTCAGGATTTCATATTCCATGGGTGAGGGTTGGGATCCTTCTACCATAGCAGCAGAAGGCTGCATGTAGGCAAACTGCCTTCCATTGGTGGCCTGGAGATTCATGCTGGCCACAGGGGACCAATGTCCACTATTAAAACTGATCTTGCTCTGTTTCTTCTATATGTAAGTAAATATAAGTAACATGTTGTGTCATCCATGCCTAACATGTTGTGTTTTCCATAGTGACTGCAATACCAAGATGCAATGGGCAGAAGCCTTTGAACTTCTTTCCCTGGTGGTCTTTTTTTTTTTTTTTTTTTAAAGATTTTTTTATTTATTTGACAGAGAGAGAGATAGTGAGAGCAGGAACACAAGCAGGGGGAGTGGGAGAGGGAGAAGCAGGCTTCCCGCTGAGCAGGGAGCCCGATGTGGGACTCGATCCCGGGACCCCGGGATCATGACCTGAGCCGAAGGCAGACGCTTAACGACTGAGCCACCCAGGCGCCCCCTGGTGGTCTTTATAGTGATGATTTTTGCTATCTTTCATGTAGCTGGAGTCTTCCCCTGGGTTTTGTAACTGGTCAGTGTTTTTCTCCTCTGAGACTGTTCAACACTCCCTCTCGTACTGCTAAATCTTACCAGTGAATTAAGTTCCAATCAGTCCATCTCCTCTGAGATGTCTTCCCCAGCTCACCTTTCCTCCACACTTGATTAGATCACCTCACATCTAGAGTTGAACTTGCCTCCTTGTCTTGTAATCATTTATATATGCATCTCTTTCTCCTACTAGAGTTACTTGAGTTTGAGGATCATGGACTAATTCCTTTGTGAATCTCCACCCCTATTACAGTCTTGTAGTTTCATATTTATTAAATGCCTAAATGAATTTATTTTTTATCAATTTGTCCCTCTTTCTGCTTCTGTCAAAATATTTTATCTGTACTTGACTTGGTACTAGGGCTGTCAGTGACTAAGTAAAGTATGTCCTCAGGGTCTTTATTCTCTTCTTTCCCAAAGGCCTTCTTGAGGCCTTT